>NC_080719.1:22715100-22842600 GCF_019097595.1 Hemibagrus wyckioides
TATACTGTGTGTGTGTGTGTGTAGTATATTACATATACTGTGTGTGTGTGTGTGTAGTATATTACATATACTGTGTGTGTGTGTGTGTGTAGTATATTACATATACTGTGTGTGTAGTGTATGAGTGTGTGGTATATTACATATACTGTGTGTGTGTGTGTGTGTGTGTGTGTGTAGTATATTACATATACTGTGTGTGTAGTGTATGAGTGTGTGGTATATTGCATATACTGTGTGTGTGTGTAGTATATTAGATATACTGTGTGTGTAGTGTATGAGTGTGTAGTATATTGCATATACTGTGTGTGTGTGTGTGTGTGTGTGTGTGTGCAGAGTGAATTATAAGCATCTTCTTATTAGCGACAATCTCCAACTCAGGATCTCTGTGAAGGTAAAAAGCTTCACTTGAGCATGAAATATTTTTTTTAGTAAATCATTTCCGTGTGTCTGTGTGTGTAATTTATCGTGTGTGTGTGTGTGTGTGTGTGTGTGTGTGTAGTATATTAGATATACTCTGTGTGTGTGTATTATATTACATATACTGTGTGTGTAGTGTATGAGTGTGTGGTATATTACATATACTGTGTGTGTGTGTGTGTGTGTGTATTATATTACATATACTGTGTGTGTAGTGTATGAGTGTGTGGTATATTACATATACTGTGTGTGTGTGTGTAGTATATTACATATACTGTGTGTGTAGTGTATGAGTGTGTGGTATATTGCATATACTGTGTGTGTGTGTGTAGTATATTAGATATACTGTGTGTGTGTGTGTGTGTGTGTATTATATTACATATACTGTGTGTGTGTGTGTAGTATATTAGATATACTGTGTGTGTGTGTGTGTGTGTATTATATTACATATACTGTGTGTGTAGTGTATGAGTGTGTGGTATATTGCATATACTGTGTGTGTGTAGTATATTAGATATACTGTGTGTGTGTGTAGTATATTAGATATACTGTGTGTGTGTGTGTGTAGTATATTAGATATACTGTGTGTGTGTGTATTATATTACATATACTGTGTGTGTAGTGTATGAGTGTGTGGTATATTACATATACTGTGTGTGTGTGTGTAGTATATTACATATACTGTGTGTGTAGTGTATGAGTGTGTGGTATATTGCATATACTGTGTGTGTGTGTGTAGTATATTAGATATACTGTGTGTGTGTGTGTGTATTATATTACATATACTGTGTGTGTGTGTGTAGTATATTAGATATACTGTGTGTGTGTGTGTGTGTGTATTATATTACATATACTGTGTGTGTAGTGTATGAGTGTGTGGTATATTGCATATACTGTGTGTGTGTAGTATATTAGATATACTGTGTGTGTGTGTAGTATATTAGATATACTGTGTGTGTGTGTGTGTAGTATATTAGATATACTGTGTGTGTGTGTGTATTATATTACATATACTGTGTGTGTGTGTGTAGTATATTAGATATACTGTGTGTGTGTGTGTGTATTATATTACATATACTGTGTGTGTAGTGTATGAGTGTGTGGTATATTGCATATACTGTGTGTGTGTAGTATATTAGATATACTGTGTGTGTGTGTAGTATATTAGATATACTGTGTGTGTGTGTGTGTAGTATATTAGATATACTGTGTGTGTGTGTGTATTATATTACATATACTGTGTGTGTAGTGTATGAGTGTGTGGTATATTGCATATACTGTGTGTGTGTAGTATATTAGATATACTGTGTGTGTGTGTAGTATATTAGATATACTGTGTGTGTGTGTGTGTAGTATATTAGATATACTGTGTGTGTGTGTGTAGTATATTAGATATACTGTGTGTGTGTGTGTGTATTATATTACATATACTGTGTGTGTAGTGTATGAGTGTGTGGTATATTGCATATACTGTGTGTGTGTAGTATATTAGATATACTGTGTGTGTGTGTAGTATATTAGATATACTGTGTGTGTGTGTGTAGTATATTAGATATACTGTGTGTGTGTGTGTGTGTGTGTGTGTATTATATTACATATACTGTGTGTGTGTGTGTAGTATATTACATATACTGTGTGTGTAGTGTATGAGTGTGTGGTATATTGCATATACTGTGTGTGTAGTATATTAGATATACTGTGTGTGTGTGTGTATTATATTACATATACTGTGTGTGTGTGTGTATTATATTACATATACTGTGTGTGTGTGTGTAGTATATTACATATACTGTGTGTGTAGTGTATGAGTGTGTGGTATATTGCATATACTGTGTGTGTAGTATATTAGATATACTGTGTGTGTGTGTGTATTATATTACATATACTGTGTGTGTGTGTATTATATTACATATACTGTGTGTGTAGTGTATGAGTGTGTGGTATATTGCATATACTGTGTGTGTGTGTGTAGTATATTAGATATACTGTGTGTGTGTGTGTATTATATTACATATACTGTGTGTGTGTGTGTGTGTAGTATATTAGATATACTGTGTGTGTGTGTGTGTGTATTATATTACATATACTGTGTGTGTAGTGTATGAGTGTGTGGTATATTGCATATACTGTGTGTGTGTGTAGTATATTAGATATACTGTGTGTGTGTAGTATATTAGATATACTGTGTGTGTGTGTGTGTATTATATTACATATACTGTGTGTGTGTGTAGTATATTACATATACTGTGTGTGTAGTGTATGAGTGTGTGGTATATTGCATATACTGTGTGTGAAGTATATTGGATATACTGTGTGTGTGTGTGTATTATATTACATATACTGTGTGAGTGTGTATTATATTACATATACTGTGTGTGTAGTATATTAGATATACTGTGTGTGTGTGTGTATTATATTACATATACTGTGTGTGTGTGTGTATTATATTACATATACTGTGTGTGTAGTGTATGAGTGTGTGGTATATTGCATATACTGTGTGTGTAGTATATTAGATATACTGTGTGTGTGTGTGTATTATATTACATATACTGTGTGTGTGTGTATTATATTACATATACTGTGTGTGTAGTATATTAGATATACTGTGTGTGTGTGTGTATTATATTACATATACTGTGTGTGTGTGTGTATTATATTACATATACTGTGTGTGTAGTGTATGAGTGTGTGGTATATTGCATATACTGTGTGTGTGTGTGTGTGCAGAGTGAATTATAAGCATCTTCTTATTAGCGACAATCTCCAACTCATGATCTCTGTGAAGGTAAAAAGCTTCACTTGAGCATGAAATATTTTTTTTTAGTAAATCATTTCCGTGTGTCTGTGTGTGTAATTTATCATGTGTGTGTGTGTGTGTGTGTGTAATTTATCACGGGTGTGTGTGTAACTTATCACGTGTGTGCAAATTAGGCTTTAGAGGATAGTCGCTGTGACGAGGGACGATAAAGAATAGAGCGCGATCACCATCAAGCTGACAGTTTAAGCGCCACTCTTTGAGGCTGTATTACCTATAAAAGCAGACGGAGCTGGTTTATAGCTTTCTGTCTGAATGATGGCTGGTTAAAGAGCTCTCGTCCAGGCCCTGGAACAGCTTGTGGATCTCTGTCATTATTTGACTCTCTACAGGCATCAAACAAAGCCGCCAATGGAAACCCTAATGGAAATACTTTTACTTTTTTTCTTTCTCAGATTTCAGAGGAAACACGACCCTCTAGATATCTTGACTTGATTTTCTTTAAAACGATTAAAATAAAAAAGCTCAAAGAGGCCTTGAAGATAGTGATGTTTTGATTTTGAAAAAAATAAATAAATAAAATTTTGATGGTGAAATTCATTTCCAGTTGTTTTTTTCTACAGATCTCCTCACAAGGACTTTGCCCGTAGCATTCCTTTTGAGGCTGTACATCATTCAGACCACCTATTAAAAAAATAATAAAACAAAATAAAACAAAATAAAAAAGTTCAGTAACAAGGTCATGTTCGTCTTTGGGCCCTAATCTGGTTTCTTTGTTAATTTTTCACTATTTCTTATAGTGTTCACACTGAAAAAAAATAAATAAAAATAAAGAATTGATCTCATTTAGCGCTAGAGAGATGATCATTAGCTCTGTGTTAGGAGTGTACATGTTACAGCACAAATATAATGAACAGTCTTCTTCTTCTTTCGGCTTTTCCCTTCAGCGGTGGCCACAGCGAATCATCTCTCTGCACCTATCCCTATCTTCTGCATCCTCAACACTTACACCCACTAGCTTCATATCCTCATTTATTACATCCATATACCTCCTCTTTGGCCTTCCTCTTTGCCTCCTGCCTGGCAGCTCCATGTCCAACTTTCTCCTACCAATATACTCCCTCCTCTGAACATGTCCAAACCATCTTAATCTGTTCTCCCTAACTTTGTCCCCCAAATGTCCAACATGAGCTGTCCCTCTGATGTAGTCATTCCTAATCCCGTCCAACCTTGTCACTCCCAAAGAGAACCTCGACATCTTCAGCTCTGCTACCTCCAGCTCTGACTCCTGTCTCTTCCTCAGTGACATGATGAACAGTCTATTAGGACAAATTTTACTACATTCAGATATACAGGACTTCCCGAAGTAGGATCAGCGGCGGTTTAGTGGCCCGACGTGGACGTGTCAGTGCAGTGGATTCAGAGCTGGCTGACTGCAAAAGCTCTCCATCACAGCACTGACTGAAACCACATTCAGGCGATGATTTGCGATTGGACGGCATTGTCGTCTACTTGGTTACTCATTCACCCTTGGAACTATATTTATTTTTCTCCACTGGGATGTAAAATTGTGCTGTCAGTCTCTGCCTCGCTTATTTTTTTTTTTAAGAACGTGATAGAAATGAGCTGTCAGATCCACGCTAATGCTGTTGATGTTGGGAATGTGCGCACGATCGAAAACGGTGACGAGCCACGGCTAATGTCCTGCCTCATTACTCACCGAAGTGCGAGCTGTTAATGTTCACTTGATGTGAATAGACATCGCTCTGAATTGCGTTAATTGTTTAAAGTTTTACATAAGACGCATTGTGCAGGCGTTACCATGGAAACTGCTCAAGCTATACTACATTTTTTTCACTACCGCTGAAAACAGCCTCACTGTTGATCAGCTTCAGGTTGGACCTGTGCAGAATCAGAGGTTTAGAAATTGGAGCTAATTGATCTGAGCAGATCAGATTTGTTCTGAAGCTCATGATAGGCCACGCCTTCCACATTTCTTCTACCCTGAAATTCCTACAAGTCTCGTCTTTGCGGTCTAGAAATAGTACTGAGACATGTGGCCTCTTTATGTAATACTGCTGAGACTCTGCAGTGTCTCAGTACACACACACACACACACACACATCAGAGGTTCTGATGAAATCTGGTTCTACAGTCTGTTGTGTGTCTGAGCGATAAGCCACATTACATCCGAATAAATAGTGAAAAGATTGTTTTATAGCAAAAAAAGAGAAAGAAATGCAAATTACTCAGACGTCACGCACACACTTAATAACCCAGATGCCCGTGTTAGCCAACCTGTAGCCTTATGGTTAAAGTGAGCAACATGAACATGACTGCTGAGCAAATACGGAGAATCTTCTACTGCCACTCTTTACTACATTTTAGATGCTGTTTTAAGCAGCAAACCTGATGGAACTCAGTGTTCGGAGCTCAGTGTTCAGTACTCAGTGTTCAGTGTTCAGTACTCAGTACTCAGTGTTCAGTGCTCAGTACTCAGTGTTCAGTACTCAGTGTTCAGTACTCAGTGTTCAGTGTTCAGTGCTCAGTGTTCAGTGCTCAGTACTGAGTGCTCAGTGTTCAGTACTCAGTGTTCAGTACTCAGTGTTCAGTACTCAGTGTTCAGTGCTCAGTACTCAGTGTTCAGTGCTCAGTGTTCAGTGCTCAGTGTTCAGTGCTCAGTACTCAGTGTTCAGTACTCAGTGTTCAGTGTTCAGTGTTCAGTACTCAGTGTTCAGTACTCAGTGTTCAGTGTTCAGTGTTCAGTGCTCAGTGTTCAGTGCTCAGTGCTCAGTACTCAGTGTTCAGTGCTCAGTGTTCAGTGCTCAGTGTTCAGTACTCAGGGGTCAGTACTCAGTGTTCAGTACTCAGGGTTCAGTGCTCAGGGTTCAGTACTCAGTGTTCAGTACTCAGTACTCAGGGGTCAGTACTCAGTGTTCAGTACTCAGGGTTCAGTGCTCAGTGTTCAGTACTCAGTGTTCAGGGCTCAGTGTTTAGGGCTCAGTGTTCAGTGCTCAGTACTCAGTGTTCAAAGCTTAGTGTTCAGTACTTAGTGTTTCGGTGCTCAGTGTTCAAAGCTCAGTGTTCAGTACTTAGTGTTTGGTGCTCAGTGCCCAGTGTTCAATACTCAGTGTTCAGAGCTCAGTGTTCAGAGCTCAGTATACAGTGTTCAGTACTCAGTGTTCAGTACTCAGAGCTCAGTGTTCAGTGTTCAGAGCTCAGTGTTCAGAGCTCAGTGTTCAGAGCTCAGTGTTCAGAGCTCAGTGTTCAGAGCTTAGTGTTCAGTGCTCAGTATTTAGTGCTCAGTGCTCAGTGTTTAGTACTCATTGTTCAGTACCCAGTGTTCAGTACTCAGTGCCCAGTGTTTAGTACTCAGAGCTCAGTGTTTAGTGCACGGTGTTCAGTACTCTGTGTTTACAGCTCAGAATTCAGTACTCTGTGTTTGGTGCTCAATGTTCAGAGCCTGGTGTTCGGGAACGCAATTTACTGTAAATATGTCAGCATTCAGCACCCAGCAGAACCCAGCAGAACCCAGCAGAACCAGGGCTTCAAAGCGTGCAATGAATATTTTATCACCAAAACCAACAAAACTAGCTTGTGACAGTGGAGAGAGATGATGTAACAGTTCAGCTCAGAAATAAGGAACTTAATGAAAAAGAAAAAGAAAAATCTGCCACTTCACCTGACGGGGCAACAGGTTGTGCCTTGTGGTGATGTCCAGGTACCAGGCATCAGCGTACAATCTGATCTGCAGCAGCAGCAGTTAAAAAAAGCACCAAACTTCATTTCCTGAGGCATCTCAGAACAACAGGAGTGACCGCTTAAGATCTGACATTAGTATACACCGTATACTCAGTGTCTAGTACTTAGTGTATAATATGGAGAATCTTCTAATACGGAGAATCTTCTACTGCCACTCTTTACTACATTTGGTTTTAGATGCTGTTTTAAGCAGCAAACCTGATGGAACTCAGTGTTCGGAGCTCAGTGTCCAGTACTCAGTGTTCGGAGCTCAGTGTCCAGTACTCAGTGTTCAGTATTCAGTGTTTAGTGTTCAATGCTCATTGTTCAGGGCTCAGTGTTCAGTACTCAATGTTCAGGGCTTTGTGTTTAAAGCTCAGTGTTCCAAGCTCAGTGTTCGGTGTTCAGTACTCAGTGCTGAGTATTCAGTACTCAGTGTTTAGTACTCAGTGTTCAAAGCTCAGTGTTCAGTACTCAGTATTCAGTGTTCAGGGCTCAGTGTTCAGTACTCAGTATTCAGTGTTCAGGGCTCAGTGTTCAGTACTCAGTATTCAGTGTTCAGGGCTCAGTGTTCAGTACTCAGTGTTTGGTGTTCAGTACTCAGTATTCAGTGTTCAGGGCTCAGTGTTCAGTACTCAGTGTTCAGGGCTCAGTGTTCAGTACTCAGTGTTTGGTGTTCAGTACTCAGTGTTCAGGGCTCAGTGTTCAGTACTCAGTACTCAGTGTTCAGTGCTCAGTGTTTGGTGTTCAGTACTTAGTGTTCAAAGCTCAGTGTTCAGTACTCTGTGTTCAGGGCTCAGTGTTTGGTGTTCAGTACTCAGTGTTCAGTATTCAGTGTTCAGTACTCAGTGTTTATCACCTACATGCCCAACAGAATTCCACTTAAAACGCAGCTCCATAAGAAAAGCCCCCAGTGGACACAAGGTACTTGACTTTAGAACATGTAGGACTCATATTTTGTCTTTTTTTTACATATTATTTATATTAATATATCTACATTTATTCACACACACACACACACACACACACACAGTATATAGGATTATAAACTACACAAGTGTCAGATTGAATCAGTAGTCAGTTCAGTGTTAGATTTGATATCCTGCCTGTGGTTCATGTGACTTTAACATTAACAGTGACCTTTTTCTTCGCAGACGTTAATATTTCACTTTACACACTGACCCACACGTTTCACTTTACACGTTTTTGCGGCCACAGTCTGAATCCGAATATTGCTTGTACGAATATTGCTTCATGATCGAGATTGTAACTCCAGAACGAGTGAGCAAGCAAGCTACAAGTTCCTACCTTCTCCCTCTGTGTGTGTGTGTGTGTCTGTGTGTGTATGTATGTGTGTGTGTGTGTGTGTGCATGTGCTTCAGGGGTTTCTTCCAGGTTCTTTGGTATTTCTACACTGTCTGTAGTGTGTGTATGTGTGTGTGTGTGTGTGTGTGTGGATTTTGCTTGTTCTCCCTGTTTTTCGGTGGTTTCTTCCAGGTTCTCTGGTACAGTAATACCTTGACTTACGAGTTTAATTGGTTCTGTGACCGAGCTCGTAACTCATTTGCTTGTATATCAACTCAAATGTCTCCATTAAAATGAATTGAAATGCTATTAATCCGTTCCAGCCGTTACTTAATAAATAACAAATAATGTATAAAAAATAATAATACATAATAAAAGAGAATGTAAAGAAATAAACTGGTTTTATTAAAGTGTACTTGACTTGAAGATCAGACGAAGATGCTAACGGAGGTGGAGGAGATTGGCGGAGGAGGGTGGTGGAGTTTTTCATTTTGTGCTCTATTGCTTAACTTACTCACTACACACTTAATGCTACAATTAATTGCTAAATTTAACTTACACACTATGCTACACTTTATCGCTAAACTTAATTGCTACTTTTTATTTTTATTTTTTTTTTATTTTTTCACTTCACTTAATCTTCTTCTTCTCTGACTTTTGCCTTTTTCGCCACACTTTCCTCGCTTTCACTTGCAGGGCGTTTCAATAAAAACCTGTCCAAGGAGGGTTGTTTCTTCCTCCCTTTCAAAATGTTTGGAAAATGAGTGATGAAGTGTTGTTACACAGCGCCAACGCACGACCTGGAGAGATAACCACGTGAACTGACCGCTCGCTGGGTTACCGAGTGGCGGGTGGCGTAAGCTCGCTCGCTCGTAACTCAGATCTCGGCTCGTATCTTAAAGCAAAAAATCGACCAAGCGACGGCTCGTATCTCGGAACACTCGTAAGTTGAGTCACTCGTAAGTCAAGGTTTCACTGTATTTCTACACTATAGTGTGTGTGTGTGTGTGTGTGTGTGTGGGTGTGTGTGGATTTTGATTGTTCTCCCTGTTTTTCGGTGGTTTCTTCCAGGTTCTCTGGTATCTCTACACTATAGTGTGTGTGTGTGTGTGTGTGTGTGTGTGTATGTTTCAGGGGTTTCTTTCAGGTACTCTGGTATTTCTACACTGTCTGTAGTGTGTGTGTCTGTGTGTGTGGAGTTTGCTTGTTCTCCCTGTGCTTCAGGGTTTCTTCCAGGTTCTCTGTTATCTCTACATCAGTATCTCTACACTGTAGTCTGTGTGTGTGTGTGTGTGTATATGTTCTCCCTGTGCTTCAGGGGTTTCCTCTAGGTTCGCTGGTATCTCTACACTGTTTGTAGTGTGTGTGTGTGTGTGTGTGTGTGTGTATGTGGAGTTTGCTTGTTCTGCCTGTGCTTCAGGGGTTTCTACCAGGTTCTCTGGTATCTCTACACTGTTTGTAGTATGTGTGTGTGTGTGTGTTTCTTTGTGTGTGGAGTTTGCTTGTTCTGCCTGTGCATTAGGGGTATCTTCTCTACACTATCTGTAGTGTGTGTGTGTGTCCTGTGATGGGTTGACACCCTGCTGCCGTGGTCCCGAGTCCCGAATCCCCTGAGATAGACTCCAGGCCCCATGTGACCCTATGTAGGATTAAACCCTACAGACAACAGATGGATGAACTTGATTTAAGCAGGAAAGAAACAGCTGAGAAGTCAGGATACTGAGATGTTTCTTCTGAATTAGGAAACCGAACATGCTTTTAAAGGTTTAGGGTTTTTTAATCACTTGGAATACAAGTTGTAGCCATGCAAAAGATTTTATTTGACGTTATTCATTTTCTTTTAATGATCTGAGATATGACACGATGTATATTAGATTATTGGATCTCATCACTCCTATCTTCCTGCCAAGTCAAGTGGCAACTCTGCCCTGGGAAACTTTCACTCTTACTGCCTGTCTTTCTCAGAATAAACAAGTAGTGGAGGATGAAGGAAAAAAATAAAATAAAAAATCAGCATCTCTTGGCTTGTGAAGCCTTGTTTGGTATTCCACTCAGCAGCGTGTCTTTCAGGCTTCATGCATATTAATGCCTGCTGTTTTGGAGGGAGAGTTGATGGTGGTGATGGAAAAATAAAACGGCGAGCTCTGCTCAGAAAGGATTCCTCGCTCAGTCTAAGTGGAATAATGGCGTAAGCTTTCTGATTCCTTTCTATTGATCTAAACCTTTTCTCATTTTTATCAGAGTAGAAATCTTAGAATTGTTCGACGGGATGAACGGCCGCTCTGGCTTTAAAATTGCTCAAACGTCGGTCTGTTGATAGCTAGCTATTTAACTTCTCTCATCTTAGCTGCTATGTTATTTAGCTAGCTCTGTTTTTTGTTTTTTTTAAAGATATTTGTGAGTGAAAGAAAAGTAACACCACACAAACAGACGGAGAACAAATTCCTAGCCTGTGACGAGCTAGCGAGTTAGTGTGCTGGCTGTGGGTTTAATATCTGTAATTACAAGTAGATTCGACATTCAACGGAGGAAAAGAGACGGCTCTGATTCTAACACAGCGTGCGCTCACCTCGCACTTTTAAATTACGTCGCTAACCAGAATCAATACATGTTTTTTACTTAGAAAACATCCAGCATCATTTGCTTTTGCTGACACAGACACGGTGTGCTACTTTGTCGTCCCTTAACCTGTATTAAAACAAGTATTTAGCTTTCACTATTTTGCCTTGTTTTGGCAGCTAGAACCTGGAAGTTACCATATATATATCTGTTTTATTATTAGTATTAAACATGTGCTCTTTCTCCTTCCAGCTACTTTGAACTAGAGAGTAGTGGACTTCGGGAGGAAATGCGCTACAAGTACAGCCACAAAGGAAAACAGCGATCGGAGACGTTCCCATATCGTCTAGCTGATGGTCAGTGGCATAAAATTGCTCTGTCCATTAGCGCCAGTCATTTACTGCTTCACGTGGACTGTAACAGGTAAGCTGGATTATCACTCTACTCATGTCATCCTTAACTAGTTAGCTCTCTAGGTTTATATAACGCTAACCTTCTTTGGCATCGGCTTAGCTAACCCTAGCTATATGTTTGCTAGACAAGAATTCGTACTAGAGCGTGTGTGTGTGTGTGTAGATAACCATACGGATGATTTCTCAGTGGAATAGTCTGTCTGCCATCAGACGGAAGCTCCGCAGGGGAACCGACGCACTCTGCATTTAGATTAACGCTGTTCTTCTCCAGATGGTTCACTACTTAGTGCAGTTCTCTCTTTTCAGCTCAGTGACAATCGATATAAACAATCTTGATAGAAATCAGGCTCTGGAGACTGTTACTGTGCTCAAGTGTGTGTGTGTGGCCTCAGATTCCTGTTCTTGACTGACAGCAGAGGAACCTGACGTGGTCTCCTGATGTTGTAGCTCAGGTTTGATGTCTTGGGATGTGGTATGTGGCTTAGTGGTTAAGGTGTTGGACTAGTTTGAGTTCAAATCCCAGGTCCACCAACCTGCCACTGCTGGACCCCTGAGCAAGGACCTTAACCCCTTAATCACTCAGTTGTATAAAATGTAAGCCGCTCTGGATAAGTGCATCTGCCAAATGCTGGTAATGTGTGTTCTGAGATGCTTTTCAGCTCAGCACAGCTGTACAGAGTATTGATTTGAATTACTGTATCCTTCCTGTCAGCTCAGACCAATCTGATCATTCCCCACTGATCTTCTCATCCACAAGTTGTTTCAGCCTCACAGGATGGTTTTTTGTTTTCCGCACCATTCTGCATTAAGTCCAGAGACTGTTTTTGTGAAAATCTTATTCATTTTTGCTGCCACACGATTGGCGGCGTGGTGTTCCTAAAAAGTGGAATGTATATTTGGTTAAATTATCCCCTTAATGATGTACATTTATCATTTAATCAGAGTTTGAGATCGGAATTCTGTTTACAGGCCATTTGTTTTGTTTTGTTTTTTTTGTTTTGTTTTTTTTCCGAATGGCTTTTTAAATGTCAGGACAGTTGGAGTCTTTATCCCAACACATAATTGATTTTCATGTTTCAACACGGAGGTTGCAACTCGGGATGCATATTTAACAAATCGCATATTTAACAAACATCGCCACATCGACTGCAAGCCATGACGGTGTTGCATCAGACCGAGCGGGGATCTGAGACCCGAGCACAAACCCATGAATCAGATGAGTGCATGCAAAGCTCCCGCCCACTACACACTCATTTACACGTAGCACGCTGTTAGATACATCTCATTTACATGAAACACTTTCTGCTGCAATAGTGAGCCAATAAAGAGAGAGCTGAGGGGGAAAAAACATTGATGGAGACTTTTTTTTTAATAACAGCTGTTTAAGGCTATAATCATGTAGAAAGCTGAATTATCTTCCCACCTCACCTGCCAGTACAGTAATTACAGAAACTATATATAGCTTAGAGTTTTACTCATTTCACAGCTGAAAAACATCATATTTAACTGGTTTAATTACGGCTTTATTTATAGCCAACATATGAACCGATCAATATCCACCCAAATCAAAAAGCTGAAAGAGCAATTGATAGAACGTCTGTTTCCAGCCAGGAGCCTCTTATATTCAAACACAGCTAATTCCTCAGATCTAGGAATCATGAGCAGGTAAAGATCCATGTCTGTATTCGAAGGAGCCTTGTAAGATCGTTGTGGAAGGTAATCTGTAAGTCATTTTTTTACCTTGAGACATGGAAAACAAAACATGGATGCCTTCATGCCTTCAAGCGTGTATTTTGTTTGCTCTGTCAGAGCATGTAGAGCTCATAAAACATCTACTTTTTACAGGCCCGAGTGCTCCTGTCCTTTAAACATTTATGCACCATTTTGGATTGAAACTGCAGCACAGCAACAACAGCTGTGACAATAGCGGGCAGCGTTAGCAAAAAGCAGCCTGGCTTACATTAGCGATATCACTCAAAACCCGCGATTAATACGAACAGTCTGAGAACTGATCTAAAGCCAATACCCATATAGCAGTAGAGAAGGCGGACTTTACACTGTTCTGTGTGATCTGACATCACTCTGTAGATGGGGTGACTGGGGAGGTTGACGAGTAGCGCTGTTTTTTACCAGGAATTACACATTGTACCTTCACCTTGAATGCAGCATAGTTCCCAATTCTAAACCACATTCATACAATTTTCCCCTTTATATATTATTAAATGCACATCTGTACAAACTCGAGCTTCATTGCTACACATATTGATTTAGATTATTTCACTACAACTTGCTGTATTTTAATGTTACACTCTAATCTACACACCGAGACCAGACACAGGAACTGTATGAATAAGTAATAACTGTTCGCTAAGCTTGTGGAACATCCCATTCCAAAACCATGGATATTAATATGGAGTTATCCTCTCCTATGCAGCTTTCATAACTTCCAGTCTTCTGGGAAGGTTTTCTACAAGACTGTTAAAAGAAAGTTAAAAGCAATCAAACAACTGGTGAATTACTTGATCTTTAATTATTGAACACGTAAGTCATTAAGTTGCAGTGTGACAGTGAGGAGAATGTTAGAGTTACAGTGAGGAGAGTGTTACAGAGTTCCAGTGAGGAGAGTGTTACAGAGTTCCAGTGAGGAGAGTGTTACTGTTTTACAGTGAGGAGAGTGTTACAGAGTTACAGTGAGGAGAGTGTTGCAGAGTTACAGTGAGGAGAGTGTTACAGAGTTCCAGTGAGGAGAGTGTTACAGAGTTCCAGTGAGGAGAGTGTTACTGTTTTACAGTGAGGAGAGTGTTACAGAGTTACAGTGAGGAGAGTGTTACAGAGTTACAGTGAGGAGAGTGTTACAGAGTTACAGTGAGGAGAGTGTTACTGTTTTACAGTGAGGAGAGTGTTACAGAGTTCCAGTGAGGAGAGTGTTACAGAGTTACAGTGAGGAGAGTGTTACAGAGTTACAGTGAGGAGAGTGTTAGTTACCATTATCATTCACTCCTGCAATCCCACCACCTGCCCATTGGATCCAATCCCTTCCACTATGTTCCAGACCATCTCACCTGACCTCCTGCCCTTCATCACCACAGTCATCAATGGATCCATAACATCAGGACAGGTACCAACTGCCTTTAAGCAAGCAAGGGTTATCCCTATACTGAAGAAACCTGCTTTGGATCCCTCTGACATCAATAATTACAGACCGGTATCACTTTTCTCCTTTCTTTCAAAAATTCTCGAACAAATTGTTTATGATCAGTTGTCTGACTATCTCTTGCAGAATAACCTCCATGATCCCAACCAGTCTGGCTTCAAAGCAGCACATTCCACAGAGACTGCCCTTTTAGCGGTCACTGAGAAACTACATGCTGCTAGATCAGCCAAGCTGTCATCGGTCCTCATCCTCCTCGACCTTTCTGCAGCATTTGACACAGTTAACCACAAGACTCTCTTGTCCACCCTCAGGAGTCTTGGAATTTGCAGAACAGCATGGGAATGGTTTGCTTCCTATCTGGATGGTCACTCATATCAGGTAACATGGAAGGGATTGACATCTGCCCCGCGCAGACTCTCTACTGGTGTCCCACAAGGCTCAGTACTTGGTCCTCTCCTTTTCTCCCTCTACACCCACACTCTTGGCAAAGTTATATCGTCACATGGCTTTTCATACCACTGCTATGCTGATGACATCCAACTTATCTTCTCCTTCCATCCCTCAGATACCACAGCTTCTGCTCGGATCTCAGCGTGTCTGGCGGACATTTCATCTTGGATGACAGCTCATCAGCTGAAACTTAATCCCAGCAAAACTGAACTGCTGGTCATCCCAGGTGATTCATCCCCAGCCCAGAATCTTGCATTATCTCTGAACAACTCAATGATCTCCCTGTCAGCCACTGCACAGCCACTCTGGTTCTTTCGAGACTGGACTACTACAACTCTTTAATGGCAGGTCTTCCTCTGAATGCAATTCGTCCACTGCAAATGATCCAAAATGCAGCTGCACGGCTTGTTTTGAACCTGCCTAAGTTCTCCCACACCACCCCACTGCTGCTTTCTCTCCACTGGCTTCCGGTAGCTGCACACATCAGATTCAAAGCACTGATGCTTGCCTACAAAGCCAAGAATGGACCAACACCATCTTACCTCAAAGATCTTATTACTCCGTGCACTGCACCTCGCTCCCTCCGATCCACTAGCACTGCCCGACTGGTCCCACCATCTCTCAGGGCAAAAGGTAGGTATTCATCTAGACTCTTCTCTGTTCTGGCACTGAGGTGGTGGAATGAACTTCCCCTAGATGTCCGTACAGCAGAGTCTCTGACTATCTTCAAACGATGTCTTAAGACCTACCTTTTCCTGAAGCACTTAAACTAGCTCTTATCTTTCCCTGTTTATGTATTGTTATATGTTTTTTTTTGTTTTTTTAAAAAGTCCAATTTTAGGCTAATGGTATCCTAAGTGTGTAACCTATTGAACCAGTGTTAATGTTTTCAATGATGGAGACTTAAAGCACTTTTGAATGTCGCTCTGGATAAGAGCGTCTGCCAAATGCCAGAAATGTAAATGTAAATGTAAGTTACAGTGAAGAGTGTTACAGAGTTACAGTGAGGAGAGTGTTACAGAGTTACAGTGAGGAGAGTGTTACAGAGTTACAGTGAGGAGAGTGTTACTATGTTACAGTGAGTAGAGTGTTACAGAGTTACAGAGAGGAGAGTGTTACAGAGTTACAGAGAGGAGAGTGTTACAGAGTTACAGTGAGGAGAGTGTTACTATGTTACAGTGAGGAGAGTGTTACAGAGTTACAGTGAGGAGAGTGTTACAGAGTTACAGTGAGGAGAGTGTTACAGAGTTACAGTGAGGAGAGTGTTACTGTGTTACAGTGAGTAGAGTGTTACAGAGTTACAGAGAGGAGAGTGTTACAGAGTTACAGTGAGGAGAGTGTTACTGTGTTACAGTGAGGAGAATGTTAGAGTTCCAGTGAGGAGAGTGTTACAGAGTTACAGTGAGGAGAGCGTTACTATGTTACAGTGAGGAGAGTGTTACTGTGTTACAGTGAGTAGAGTGTTACAGAGTTACAGAGAGGAGAGTGTTACAGAGTTACAGTGAGGAGAGTGTTACAGAGTTACAGTGAGGAGAGTGTTACTATGTTACAGTGAGGAGAGTGTTACAGAGTTACAGTGAGGAGAGTGTTACTATGTTACAGAGAGGAGAGTGTTAGAGTTACAGTGAGGAGAGTGTTACTGTGTTACAGAGAGGAGAGTGTTACAGAGTTACAGTGAGGAGAGTGTTACTATGTTACAGTGAGGAGAGTGTTACTATGTTACAGTGAGGAGAGTGTTACTGTGTTACAGTGAGGAGAGTGTTACTGTGTTACAGTGAGGAGAGTGTTACTGTGTTACAGAGAGGAGAGTGTTACAGAGTTACAGAGAGGAGAGTGTTACAGAGTTACAGTGAGGAGAGTGTTACTATGTTACAGTGAGGAGAGTGTTACAGAGTTACAGTGAGGAGAGTGTTACAGAGTTACAGTGAGGAGAGTGTTACAGAGTTACAGTGAGGAGAGTGTTACAGAGTTACAGTGAGGAGAGTGTTACTATGTTACAGTGAGGAGAGTGTTACAGAGTTACAGTGAGGAGAGTGTTACTATGTTACAGAGAGGAGAGTGTTAGAGTTACAGTGAGGAGAGTGTTACTGTGTTACAGAGAGGAGAGTGTTACAGAGTTACAGTGAGGAGAGTGTTACTATGTTACAGTGAGGAGAGTGTTACTATGTTACAGTGAGGAGAGTGTTACTGTGTTACAGTGAGGAGAGTGTTACTGTGTTACAGTGAGGAGAGTGTTACTGTGTTACAGAGAGGAGAGTGTTACAGAGTTACAGAGAGGAGAGTGTTACAGAGTTACAGTGAGGAGAGTGTTACTATGTTACAGTGAGGAGAGTGTTACAGAGTTACAGTGAGGAGAGTGTTACAGAGTTACAGTGAGGAGAGTGTTACAGAGTTACAGTGAGGAGAGTGTTACAGAGTTACAGTGAGGAGAGTGTTACTATGTTACAGTGAGGAGAGTGTTACTGTGTTACAGTGAGTAGAGTGTTAGAGTTACAGTGAGGAGAATGTTACACAGTTACAGTGAGGAGAATGTTACCCAGTTACAGTGAGGAGAGTGTTACTGTGTTACAGTGAGGAGAGTGTTACAGAGTTACAGTGAGGAGAATGTTACAGAGTTACAGTGAGGAGAGTGTTACTATGTTACAGTGAGGAGAGTGTTACAGAGTTACAGTGAGGAGAGTGTTACAGAGTTACAGTGAAGAGAGTGTTACAGAGTTACAGTGAGGAGAATGTTACACAGTTACAGTGAGGAGAATGTTACAGAGTTACAGTGAGGAGAGTGTTACTGTGTTACAGTGAGGAGAGTGTTACTGTGTTACAGTGAGGAGAGTGTTACTGTGTTACAGTGAGGAGAGTATTACTGTGTTACAGTGAGGAGAGTGTTACAGAGTTACAGAGAGGAGAGTGTTACTGTGTTACAGCGAGGAGAGTGTTACAGCGAGGAGAGTGTTACTGTGTTACAGTGAAGAGAGTGTTACACAGTTACAGTGAGGAGAATGTTACAGAGTTACAGTGAGGAGAATGTTACACAGTTACAGTGAGGAGAATGTTACACAGTTACAGTGAGGAGAGTGTTACTGTGTTACAGTGAGGAGAGTGTTACTGTGTTACAGTGAGGAGAGTGTTACAGAGTTATAGTGAAGAGAATGTTACAGAGTTACAGTGAGAAGAGAGTGTTAGAGTTACGATGAGGAAAGTGCCTCAGTAAGGAGAGAGTTAAACCTTCTAACTTTAACAAAGACATGCCTCCAGCTAGAATGTGAGCTTGTTTCTGCTCGTGTTGTGCATCTGTGACAGTAAGATTCAGCATTGTGTGCAATATTTGGCATATCATTGGAATCCTGCAGCACGGACCTGACACCCACTGCCCCAGTTTAGATTAAACTGACTGAATGATGAAATTATTTGCGATTCCCTGAAAATGCGAGTGTAATCAACTTTGGATGGAAAAGGACTGTGTGTAGCAACCAAGGTTTTTTTTTTTAAGAATGGTACTGTGAGCCATAAGAAATGAGCAAGGCAAAAACAAACAGTGTTGAAGGCTGCAACGTGACAGTTTCACATGATCAGTTAGTCTACATGCGAAAGTGTGCCTGGATCCAAGCATGAGGTATTTGTGAAGTGTGTATACCAGTGTTTACTAATTCATAACCAGTACATAATTCATCAGAACTACGTTTTAATTTTTAGTCTTGATTAGGAGTGAGCTAACGATTCAGAATCTATTTTAGAATAAAATTAAAATGACAGGTACCATGAAACACTGCAAATGCCACACAAGGCACCCTGAATTGTCATGATTTCCACCAAGGTTTAGTGTGTTATGCTTTTTGAGATGCTCTTCAACTCACCACGGTTGTACTGAGAACTTATTTGAGTTACTGTAGACTTCCTGTTAGCTCACTGGATGTTTTTTTTATGTTGAAACTCTGAGCACGTCCTTCAATCTGGAAAATATTAGGTAGCACATCAGCCGAGTTTCCTTCTAAATATGAATGAAATAAAATGAAATAAAAAGCTGTACTGAATAGCAGACTATTAATTAGCAGAATATTAATAAAAAAAAATTAAACTGAGCGTTTTAATGTGGATGTAAAATGATATAAATATGCTCAGAAAAAGTGTTCAAAACTAAGTGCATCCACACCTCCAGTGCTTCATGGAGTCATTGAATGTTTTTGTGGAATCTCCAGGGCTTATGTTTGCTGTATCTGTGTGATTTGATACCATGCAGAAGAATGAGTGAGGTGCAGGTGTTCCTAGTAAAGTGGCCAGCTTGAATAGTGCTGATACATATGGAGTGGCTTTGAGGTCGTGCTTGAATTCTGTCCCCTACTCCAAGCAAAAAGATCAGATTTGTGTGATATTCCAGTGGAGGACAGTCAGGTGTGTGCTTTGAGCTGCTGTTTGCTCCGAGCTCTGTGTGGAATGAGGTGACAGGGGAAAGAGTTATTTCAGCCCTGAGAAAACCGATTAGCTCTGCCTCTTTCGTCAAGGCAAACAAATATTTATCTGGAGATTTTCTCCCCGGCTGTCAAGCTGTGGCAGGAGGACGCTGCCGTCTGATTCCCCCGAGATTTGGCCTTCGGAGAGAACGATGTGGCTAAACAATCAATACGGTGGCTTGAGCGCTTGAACCAGGTCAAAGTCAGTGAGTCGAGCTTTCACGTTTGTGCTGCTAGTGAGATTCATAAATAATAATAATAATAATAATAATAATAATAAGTGGTCTGTGCTGCTATGGTGATACGACGTGTTTGTCATAAATAAAAGCCTGAATTATTGATAAAAATCAGGATACAGAAAATCATTTCCTGTTGAAATCCGTTCGTTTTTTACCTGCAGCTCAAATTGCATGTCAAGTGCCAGTAAAAATATTTCTACTACACTGTAAAATAAAAGAAATTACCCACTTCTACACACAATTACAGCAGAATAAATGTCAGATTTAAGATCCCAGGTTTGTTTGACCTGTTCTTAGCGTTTGTGTACACCTCGCTCTGTAATTCTCCACGCTCTCGCTCCTGTGTCTTTATTCATTTCACTCCTTGCTCTGTAATTTTTCCAGGACGAGACTTTATTCCGACGTGCCACTTTGACGCGAGGGATAATAAGATATTACGACAATATAATGAAGTGTTTTACAGTAATATTGCTGTTTGCTCTTTTCAGGAAAAATACACAAGGCTGCAAAATCCTCTGAGAAAAATAGTGTGCGAATTTGTCGAATAAAAGAAAGAAGAGTCTCTTTCTGTCCTTTCAGCTACTGTATGTTAACTTCGACAGGAAAATTGGTACATCGTGGTTATGACCCTGAACTGCATTACCCATTACTTAGCTCTGGCACGTCATATGCCCATGTCACACCCATGTCACATGATCACACACCCCTGTACTGTCGTTGTTGTGCGGTTGTGCTGTTGTGCTGTTGTGTGTTCCCCAGCCTTGCACCTATCGCTTTATGGTTCTTGTCTCCCAGTTTTGCTTGTTTGAGTTTCAAGAAAATCAGCTTTAGCATCCACTTCCTCTAACGATTCGGATCAGGTGACTCTTCAATACATCCTAAATCTTTACCTGGAATGTAGGTGGATAAGCCACACATCCAGTTCCACTGATATTCCAGACTATGTATTTGACTCCACTGTACAATCTCTCAGCTGCTGAAATAAAGAGTGTTTTATTTCTAGCAGGCTACCTGAATATTTTTCAGACTTGTATTCGTGCAGTGGGGAAAAATAACGCAAGGTGTTATAAGGAACAGTCAATAAATCCTCATTATTCAGGAGACGCCTGAGAGAAACAGTTCTTTGGAAAATCATTTAGGTTCTAAAAGGCTCCCTCGTGTCTCGCTTCGCTCATCCATCACCAAGACCTCGCCGAGTTCTCGTACGTCTCTGCTGGATTCAGTAAAAAGGAGTTAACGCTCTGTCGGTTCTACACTTCTAATCTTCATACACTGGGTGCTAGGGTGCGAAGCGTGTAGTGTAAGTGCATGCAGCATTTGGGACGCAGCTCAGATTCAGCCAGTTCAGTAAAACAGCATAAAAACAAACCATACTGCTGTAATTTAACCCATTTTTACCCACACACACACACATATATGTATATATATATATGTATATATATATGTGTATATATATATATATATATATATATATATATATCTGCTTACAGGAAGTAGAATTAAAATGATTGAATGGCTGCGTGATGTTTTATCAGAACAGGCTGCATTTAAACCCGAAGCCTGCACTGAGCTTGTCGGCTTGAGGGTACTTACGGTCTCGAGTGTGTGTTATATAAAGTGATAATTCCACCACAAGTGCTGGATAAATGCTTTAAACAAAGTTTAACGTCCAAAGTGAGTAAATGTGAAAAGGCGGTTCGAAGCGTAATCGTGGAGTCCATCACCGCTTGCCCATGTTAACTGGTTCTGTAATAACTGGCTAATAATTTGTACGTTTTAATAATGATATTAATATTTCAGTGAACCAGTATTCAGTGTCTTGTTTCCTCTGCTTTCAAGCTACAGAAATGCAAGTCTGAGAGAAAGAATGAACAAATAGATTAAACTGTAAACTGCAGACTGAGAAACGATGTGAATACTGAAGCAGTGTTGATGTCAGGGACAGAAGTTTGATGCTTATTAGATTTCTGTTTATTGGAATTTGATAAACACTTGAGAACGGTGCAGCTAAGGGGAGAAGTTGGTTTAATAAACTATTCATTTGTATGTGATGTGTTTCCTGTGTCTTATATACTCCGTTCACCAGACACTTTACAAACTCGGTGTTCAGACTCTGTAAACGTTAACCATTGTTGTTGTTGTTGTTGTGTATAACTGTATAAGACAGTGTGCACAAATCCTGAGCTTGTGAACAAACTTGGTAAAGATATCATCTATTTGTCATTGTTTCAACATAAATACAGTGACACCAAAAGTACACTTCCTATGATTCTGGTCATCACAGTTACTCTGTAGGATCTTGACCGTGTGGTTAGTCTGTTAACTAGATGAAACTGAAGGTATCTGCCTTCATCCTCTAGTAGAGGTGACTCTGGGATCAGGAGTTTGAAAGAAATCCCAATGAAGAAGCAAAGCAAAGTAAGTTGTAAGAAATCTTTATGCAAAACCACTCTGTTCACCAGATTTGTGTATTTTTGTGTATCTGTCCTGTACTGTTTTGTCTCTAGCACTGTCTTTTTGTCTTTGCACTAGGTTGCACATGTTGCATTTTATATAGCTATGTAGCTCAGCTCTGTGTTGTTTTGTAGCTCTGTGTTGTTTTATGTAGCACCAGGGTCCTAGAGAAACGTTGTCTCATTTCACTGTCAGCTATATGTGGTTGAAATGACAATAAAAGCTTCTTGTATTGACTTGATTTGAGATCAGCAGAGAGAAAAACGAAGAAAGAAGAAGGGCTCGAAACAAATGAAAATAGAAAACATACAGAAAGACCACCAACAGACTGGGACTTGCTTCAGACATCAGTCAGAATTACAAGGTACAACTTCAAACTAGTTAAATCAGGATCTAGGAGAATGGAAGCAGAGGGAAAGTAATGAGGTGGAAACCATTCATCCGGCGCAGGCATAGGAAATTTGCACAGACGGATCTGATGATGTAGGAGTAGAATTCAAACCAGTGTTGTTCAAACTAAGTTTACTCTAGAACAGGGGTGTCCAGTCTTATCCGGAAATGGCCAATGTGTTTGCAGGTTTTCATTCCTACCAAGCAGAAGCCACACCTGAGTCTATGGAGAGTCAAGATCAACTGATTTAACAGGTGGAATCAGGTGTGGCTTTACATTTACATTTACATTTCTGTCATCTGGCAGACTCTCTTCTCCAGAGCGACATACAAAAGTGCTTTAAGTCTCTATCATTGAAAACATTAACACTGTTTCAATAGGTTACACAGTTAGGATACCACTGGCCTAAAATTGGATGGTGTTTATTTTTGTTTTGTTTTTGAACATAACAATATATAAACAGGGAAAGATAAGAGCTAGTTTAAGTGCTTCAGGAAAAGGTAGGTCTTAAGACGTCCTTTGAAGACAATCAGAGACTCTGCTGTACGGACATCTAGGGGAAGTTCACTCCACCACCTCAGTGCCAGAACAGAGAAGAGTCTAGATGAATATCTACCTTTTGCCCTGAGAGATGGTGGGACCAGTCAGGCAGTGCTAGTGGATAGGATGTGTGCAGCTACCGGAAGCCAGTGGAGGGAACGCAGCATTGGGGTGGTGTGGGAGAACTTAGGCAGGTTGAAAACAAGTCATGCAGCTGCATTTTGGATCATTTGCAGTGGGAGAATTGCATTCAGAGGAAGACCTGCCATTAAAGAGTTGCAGTAGTACAGTCTCGAAAAAACCAGAGACTGAACAAGCACTTGAGTAGCCTGTGTGGATAGGAATGGTCGAATCCTTCTAATGTTGTACAGAAGAAACCGACATGAGCGTGTCACATTAGCAACATGGGAGGAAAAGGACTGCTGATTGTCCATGGTTACCCCAAGGTTGCGAGCAGTGGCTGAAGGGGAGATCATTGAGTTGTTCATAGATAATGCAAGATTTTGGGCTGGGGATGAATCACCTGGGATGACCAGCAGTTCAGTTTTGCTGGGATTAAGTTTCAGCTGATGAGCTGTCATCCAAGATGAAATGTCCGCCAGACACGCTGAGATCCGAGCAGAAGTTGTGGTATCTGAGGGATGGAAGGAGAAGATAAGTTGGATGTCATCAGCATAGCAGTGGTATGAAAAGCCATGTGACGATATAACTTTGCCAAGAGTGTGGGTGTAGAGGGAGAAAAGGAGAGGACCAAGTACTGAGCCTTGTGGGACACCTGTAGAGAGTCTGCGCGGGGCAGATGTCAATCCCTTCCATGTTAACTGATATGAGCAACCCAGGTAGGAAGCAAACCATTCCCATGCTGTTCTGCAAATTCCAAGACTCCTGAAGGTGGAGAAGAGAGTCTTGTGGTTAACTGTGTCAAATGCTGCAGAAAGGTCGAGGAGGATGAGGACCGATGACAGCTTGGCTGATCTAGCAGCATGTAGTTTCTCAGTGACCGCCAAAAGGGCAGTCTCTGTGGAATGTGCTGATTTGAAGCCAGACTGGTTGGGATCATGGAGGTTATTCTTCAAGAGATAGTCAGACAGCTGATTATAAACAATCCATTCTAGAATTTTTGAAAGAAAGGAGAGAAGTGATACTGGTCTCTAATTTTTGATGTCAGAGGGATCCAAAGCAGGTTTCTTCAGTATAGGGATAACCCTTGCTTGCTTAAAGGCAGTTGGTACCTGTCCTGATGTTATGGATCCATTGATGACTGTGGTGATGAAGGGCAGGAGGTCAGGTGAGATGGTCTGGAGCATAATGGAAAGGATTGGATCCAGTGGGCAGGTGGTAGGATTGCAGGAGTGGATGATTTGCAAAACCTCTTCTGCTGCTATGGTTGAGAGATGCTTCAGTGAAGGAATAGCTGAGTCCTGGCTGTGTAATGTAGATGATCTTCTCAATCTTCTCTGTGTAAAAAGTGGCAAAATCTTCAGTGGTCAGGGAGGATGGAGCAGGTGGAGTCGGGGGGTTGAGTAGTGCAGAGAAGATGTTGTGGAGCTTTCAGGGATGTTGTGCAGAAGCTTCAAGCTTTTCCTTGTACAAGGAAGTCTTGGCAAAAGTCACGTCCAAAGAGAATCTGGGCAGGAGCGTATGATAAGAGGTGAGATCAGCATCCAGTCAAGATTTCTTCCACTTCCTCTGTGCTGTTCGTAGTTGTCTCCGATTGTTGCGAAGCACATCTGACAGCCAAGGAGCAGGACAAGAAGTCTTCCTGCATTTAGTGGATAAAGGGCAGAGAAGGTCCATGGTTGATGAGAGAGAGGAGAGAATAGTGTCTGTAGCTGAGTCTAGGGGTAAGGAGGAAAAGGAGTCATAGTCAGGAAGAGATGAAAGAGTGCAGGAAGCTACAGAGGAAGGAGAGATAGAGTGAAGGTTCCGGCGGATGAGAGAGGGATGCTGGGAGTTACGTTTGGGTAGGACAGGGAGAATGATAGTGAAGGATACCAAGTGATGATCTGAGATGTGAAGTGGGGTAGCAGTCATGTCTGTAGCTGGGGAAGGGCAGCTGTGGAGATGGAAATGTCAAATTCCAGGGCTTGTTTTTCTTTCACCGGTGTTGTTAAGCTAGTCTTCATTTATTAAAGGGACAGAAGTAGATTTTCCAGCAGGTTAACAATCCCGAGCACACTGACCTCCTTGGGAAAAGGAGAAGAGTAGCGACTCACGGGGGCCAAGCACTCAGGACTTTTCCCAAGTCTTTGAATGGCCCTCCCAGATACTTGACCAAAAGCCTTGAGGACATCTCTGGGATGCGGTGGGAAAGAAATCAGCAGCTCGTCCATGCTGTAGTGTGAAGGAATGGAAAGTTGTATCGGTGGAAACTCGCAGGAATCCTTTATTCCACAAACTGGTTGATTCCTTGCGTAGATGTTGTCAAGAAGTCTGCAAAGCCAAAGATGACAAATAAAACTGCTGAAAGTGCACTTGTGGTGTCTTTCTTTAGAATAAATGCTGCATAGATGGTGTAGTTAGATTGAAACTATGATAAGGAGGGAAAACTCTCAGATTTTCCACAACTAATAAACTGAAGGATAATTTGATGATATCTAACATTATTTTAGAAGAGCATGAAACATGCCCCAATTATCCGGTATTGGAGATGTTTTTTTGTCTACTGCTCATCATTTCCCAAGCCTGCATCTCCTTCTTCTTTTAATTGAAGTCTGTATTTTCTCAGTGGATGACGTCTTAGAAAGCAATCTTTGATATATGACCCCAGTTCCACAGGGCCAGCAGTTACAAATTGAATCCAGAGCTGTTATTAGTAGTGCTATTACACAGATTGCTCCGTGTGTCTGCTGTTGAGTGATGAGGTGAAAAGAACAAAAACACACACACGTTCTCACCGGAATTGCTAGAAATCCAGGATAAAAAAGAATAAAACGCTGCTTAGAGTAAACACACTGCGTTTTGTTTCACGTCAAAATGCACAATTTGCTGTTGCACCACGTGACGGTTTCAGCTGCTTGTGTGTTTGATTTAAGGCATAGGTCTGCCCTTACAACTGCCCCTTATACCTGCTCCTAACACCTGCCACTTACAACTGCCCCTTACACCTGCCTCTTACACCTGCTCCTTACAACTACCTCTTACCACAGCCCCTTACACCTGACCCTTACAACTGCAGCTTACACCTTCCTCTTACCCCTGTCCCTTACACCTGCCCCTTAATCCTGCCCCTTACACCTGTTTCTTACACCTGCCCCTTACACTTGTCCCCTTTTTTAAAGTTTTGTTATTGGGATTTCTTTGTTGTAGTCAGTTTCAATGTTTTCAGTTATTTTTCTATAACACCATAAACAAGTAGCATAAACCTTAATGTCATTGCACTCGTGCTAATATGTTTTGGTTTCTATAGTAACAGCGAAGCGAGTACACAGGGACTTGTACAGCAGATTCAGGACAAGACTAATAACAAACGGATTTATTGTTGTTTACACAATCAATGATTGTTTTTTTTGTTCTGAGGCATTTATTTAACATTTTTGGAAGAAGCTTTGGTTACGCTGTGTGTGTGTGTGTGTGTGTGTGTTTGTGTGTGTGTGATGAATGAGTGTTTGTCGCAGCTGTAACGTAAGTGATAACAGGAATGAACTTGTTTTCTGTAGTTTCTCAAATCACCTGTTTCTAAAACATCACATGTCCAATACACCTTCCAACTTTAGAGCTGAGAGAAACAGAGTGGAAATAAATAAAACGTTAAAACGATGTCCTGTGCTAAGTGTGAAGCACAACGCTCATGTCTCTTTTGTCTTTATTCCAACGATTCGACCCCGAGACACGACAGCAGACTCGCTTTTCTGTCTGTTTAAATCGCTCATCACCGAGGAGAAGAGAAGTCTGACGGTGCAATTATGGTGCTGTAAAAACTAAAGAGAGCACTAAATACCGACACACACTGAACACGCTAATGTGAGGAAGCGAAGGAGAAGTGTGACAAGATGAGGGAGAATTAGTCCTGGAGGAAGCAGGAAATCTTTTTTGATGGACGTTCTGTCTGGTTGCACTTTGACTTTGTGCAGAAATGAAGAAAAAATTTAAAGAACTGACGGTCTTTATGAAGGCAGTCTCTCAAACCACACGGTGTGTGTGTGTGTGTGTGTGAGAGAGAGAGAGAGAGGGAGTAAAGGGGGGGGGGGTGGGGGGGTGAGAGAGAGGGGGAGAGAGAGAGAAAGAGACAGAGAGAGAGGGGGAGAGAAAGGGGGGGTTAGAGAGTTGGAGAGAGAGAGGGGGAGAGAAAGAGACAGAAAGAGGGGGTTAGAGAGGGAGAGAGAGAAAGAGGGTGTTAGAGAGGGAGAGAGAGAGAGAGAGAGAGAGAAAGAGGGGGTTAGAGAGGGAGAGAGAGAAAGAGAGAAAGAGGGGGTTAGATAGGGAGAGAGAGAGAGAGAGAAAGAGGGGGTTAGAGAGGGAGAGAGAGAGAGAGAGAGAGAGACCTCTTTTAAAAATTGAAATCTCTTTAAAAAGTTGAAATCATTTTGCTGAAGGTTTCAGCATGAGCTAACATGTTTGTTTTTACCTTTTCTTTTCAGATAAGTGGATGATGATTCCTTTCAAAATGTAGTGAAAACCAGTTAAATAGATGCCTTGGGTGTACAGTGCATTCAGAAAGTCTTTTAAATCTGTTAAAACTATTATGTGTAATTATGTCTTCCCAGCGTTGGCAGGCAGGTCTGGGGCATTTAGTGGTGGTAAATTCTGTCTAGCCGTCATTTCCAAAAGGTGAAGCTCTGTTGCTGTTAGCTGACAGGATGAAAGAGTCCAAAAAAAAATAAGGTCAACCGAGCTGAACCGCTCTGAATATATCCTAAAGTGTTATCAAAATATATAGCATAACATCAACATGTGAACACTTTGTCCAAAAGAAATGCAGGGTACAAAAGAAACACTGCAACACTGATGGGGGAAAGAGAATTCGATCCAAGACAACAAGACTGACCATCCAGATTGACAGGCTGAGTGGGCGGAGCTTAATCTCGCTCTCCTGTCAATCACAGTGCAAACACATTGAGGGCAGACTGCATCTTATAGAGAACAAATGCACTACATGAGAAAAGCGGAATGAAGAAAGAAAAGGAATAAGAATTTATGCTCAGAATTTCATTTTTTTCTTTCCCTATCTATCTATCTCGTCTGAGCTCCAGCGATTTTTGCTAGCAAAGGACAAAAGATTCGGACACTTCATTAGCGCTATCTGACCAAAGTACTGTACAGTAAGTAGTCTGCGGTGAGGAATTTCAGGAAAGAAAGTTGCTGTATAAAGCAATAAAAGTGAACAGGGTTGAGAAAATCACATCAGGAAAAAAAAACACACATCTACACTAAACACATCACATTGAGACTGCTAGTGTGAGACTGCACACTGCTAGTTTAACCGTTTATACCAGTACACTGTCATTCCAGTGGAAATGGACTTATGGGTCTAAACAGTATAAAGAAACGAGTGATTTTTCTGGCTTTGAGTCTGATATAAAATCATTCAGGCTTTCAGTGTGTTTTAGACGTGTGTTTTTCCCTCTGTTGAATAACCTTACGCAGAATTTTACTGGTTGAAGATCAAATTTAAGCTGCTTTTTAGATCAACAAGCACTTGGAGCATCTCAGAGAGCAGAAATGGGTTTGATAGCACCATTTTCTTTTACATTTGTTTGGAAAAAAAAAACTTTTCTGTGCATATATTGGCCCTAGTAGGCTAGGGAAAAACAGGAATATTTCTAAACACTACAAATTCTAGTGTCTACTTTAGTATGAGCTTCACCACTGTGGAGGGGGACATGACAAAGATATTCGATGCTGAACATGAACACAACCGAGTAGAAGGAAATAACATTTGTTTAGCATATGGGAGAAGTGTTTAAATAGTTTTGTGTGACTAGAACCGATTTATAAGCCTCCCTGAAGATGTTCATGTGTCTTATCTGATGTCTAAAATGATTTGTCTTGTGAACTTCTCACATCTTTGTATTTTTCATATTCTTTCATTGAAACCCTCTGAGTTGATTACCTTGTACTTCCTGTAACACTGCCCTCTAAATATCTATAGTCTGACTTATTTGGCTTGTTAGGGTTACTCTGGGTCAGCGTTGTGGTGTGTTGTGAGCAGGGCTACATAGCTGGCTTCAGAATAAAGTTAGAACCTAGACATAATGGCAGGAGGAGCGTTCACGCTTCATTCTAGTCTGTTGTCCCGGTGTTGACCCACTTGTCCAGAATCCGCATTTGTCTGCCCTTTCCTGGATTACTGCAAAGCATCACTATTCGTCACGCATGCCTATACATGCACTCCAAAAAATCCTGCAGTAATAAACACACACGTAAGTGCCATTGTACAAATAAAACACATGCACTAAACTGAAGACGTATGAAAAGTAAAAATCATTCCTTTTTTTTATTATTTAGAGTAAGAAGACTTTTATGTACTTTATAGATTTTTTTCCCCCTTTTTTAGTGTTCTTGTGTATTCATTGTATTAATATGCCGTGTTTATTGTCTGTAACTGAATTGAGCTCCTAATGGCTGCACTCGCAGTTCATCAAACCTGTGGATGCCTCTAGCGTAATTGCATTAGCATGCTAATGGATATGTTTCAGTCACTTTTAAAAGGTGTCACTGTTTTGAGCATAATAATGAGGCACACATTGTAGGGAAAATCCTTTTGTCACTTTTGTCACGCTCGGGTGAATTTCTTCTGCTCTTTTTGATGTTGTGATTGCCTTTTCGGTTACTGGTCAAGGTTCAAACTATAGTTGTGCTTTGACCCTTGATGCTTTTAAAAATGCCGCTCATCTTGGCTTGGACCGAATATGTTAAATGCACTACAGAACTATTCTTTGATTTTCTCTTTCACTCTCTTTGTTGATAAAAGGCAGCGAACTTTACTTGATGCTTAGACAGTTGTGAAGTGTCCAGATTTGCAGGAAATACCTCTGTTGTTCTGTCCAGCCATCTTTAACATTTTCTGAGATTTTGCATCTTCAGATATTATCTTCTCTTGGATTGAGCAGGTGACGGGTTGAGCACTGCAACCTAGCAGTCCTGGAGACCCTTCTCAACTCAAGAGACCCCAGAGACCATAGAGCGTGTTTGATTTCAGATGATTTGTTAATCAGATCCTATTTATGGCTCCTAGATCACTAACCTTCCTGTAGAGACTGCTAGACAAGAAGAAGCCCCTGTCTACCTTAAGGGGTACATGTCCATTGTAAAGCATCACATCACCATGGATGGTTAGGGGGTAATTCACTTATCACTGCTCATATGATTGGACCAAGACACCTTCTTCCACCAGCCTCCACCTAGAACCCTCTGTAGGATCTCCTCCTCTCATCATGAGCCCATGCAGGATGCCAAACTGAAGTGGGTATCTCGGAAGACTTCCTTCTTGGTTGTGATCACCTTAGGGAAAATGACTGGAAGAACTGCATTCCTTGGTATAACATGCTTTGGTGGCTGGAGGTCTCAGGAGTCACCTCAGGGTTTCTATACAAGGCCATTTCACCTAGGTTTGTTAACCAATCGATTGACCTTACAGTACTTGCCCCATTGTTATTTAGAGAGGATTCCGGCAGTCTGGTTATCTGTCATGAAGGAATGACACTGGGAACTACCTAATGAATAGATCAGCCTACAGGTTGTCCAGATTCTTTGGCCCTATCATGACATGCCACTTGGTCATCCTCATCCTCTGTGCTGCTGCTACCTAGGGATCATTATGCAACGTTCCCATTCCAGTGGCCCTCTAAGGAGTGTTGGCTCCTCAGGACACTGTTGCATGCAGGATCCAGATGATGGTCTAAAAGGCAGTCTAAAAGGGTGAAATAGGTATATAACAGTGGCTATAACAGCCAGGTCCTTTAGAAACTATATCCACATGACAGACATGGAGGTTGTCCTGGAGAAAGGTTTGTGGACATTCTGTTATGTAATAGAATAGCATGTTTACTGTCTGTCAGTCTGTCTGTCTTGTGTATGTCTGGAACAGAGGTGTGTTTTTATCTAGCTCATGTTTCTCATGCTGTTAATGACCTGACCAAACCTAATCTGATTCCTGTGTCCTGAAAAAACAAAGTGTATGGTTTCATTTTTTCCCACAAATCTGTCCATTATCATTCCTTCCATGCCCCAGTTTTAACTTCCTAATCCAGCGAGAAGAAGAGTGTTTCTCCTTGAGAGAAGTATATGTTTCTCCTTTAGAAAGGTGGGCGTTGCCTGTAGGAGAGTGTGTTTCTGCTGTCTGGTTTTGGTGGAGGATTTATAGAAGAACTCAGTGAGCTGTAAGGCTGAGAGCTGGCAGGTGAAACATTGATTTCTGCTTTGTGCTCCATGTCTTGGTGATTTTTTTGCAGTCAGTCAGCATGAACAAGGTATTAATACCACCCCCCCACCCCTCGTCTAGTCCAGAAAGAGAGAGAGAGAGAACTTTTTCAGTTCTGAATTCTATTTCATCTGAGGGAAGGAGCGAGGGAAAAAAACTGATACGTAAACACATTCATCCTTTGCTTGGATTTATTTACACTTATTTGATCACTATTCCTGTCACATCAGGTGTGTGTGTGTGTGTGTGTGTGTGTGTGTTTCTCAGTTTGTACGAAAACGAAAATCTGCCACTCATGCAGATCAAAAGTTCCACTGAAGAGACTGATGGTTGACAGTTGCATCAGCAGTAAACAGGGAAAAGTGGTGTTTTTTTTTCTCATTTACCACATAAGCTGCAGGAAGGGAGGTTATTTTAACCGTGTGTGTGTGTGTGTGTGTGTGTTTGATTGGCAGGATATACGAGAGAGAGATAAACTCTTCTGAGATGAATTTGTCTGCAGAAAGTGGGATTTGGCTCGGACAACGCAGCCACAGACATGGACTCTTCAAGGTAAAGCTTCATATTGCACTTCCACCATTGTACACTTCCATGTGCCATCATGGAGTTACCAATGTTTGCTACCCAGAGCTTTCGAAGTTATTGATCGCTTTTGATGTCACAGGTTCTCCATGAACAAATGCATGACCAGTGTGCTCTCTGTATATCTTAACGCTGCGGGTTAGGGTAAACCTAATCAAACACCTCACAACTCTAGTTTTAGAGTAGGACCAGAGGAGTCCATCTTTCTCTTCTAATATATGGGTGGTTGTTTGAGTCGTTAGAAATGCTAAAGGTTGTTTGGAAAGGCATTGCATTGTTAACGGAAGAAGAAAATTCCACAGCAATGCAAATTAGTTACAAAACTGAAACAACCAGAACAGACAAGATGGGGATTGTTGCCTCCCAGAAGTGACAGTTCAAAATATTTCATATTGTTTCTGTGGGTATTGGAAACCAAAACACTGGAAAGGAGGTGGAACTGAATGGTTGGTGATCCTCTGTTTACATTTTAGAGCTTTCTAGTTAAAGAATGGCTAATTTAAAGGATTTAGTCTGTGTTAGCATAATGTGCTGCATTATGCTCCAGAACCAACAGTGTGGAGAGGAGGAAGTATGTGGAACACAGCTCAGAGAAAAATTAGCCACCGACAACATAGTGTAGTCCTGGGGGAAATGTATTTGTTAAACAGAGGCTGGAGGAAACAACATCAGGACAGAGTATTCCACACAGTCTCTTCTCATAAACAAATCTATGTTGACTCTCAACACTGCCTCAATGCGATTTAATGCTCAGTCTACACTACACAAAGTCTTTCAAATCTGTGTTTCTGTTTTTATTCGCATCTTGTTTCCTAGTTTTTGCATGTTGTCCTTGAATTACTGTTTGCTGATAACTTGATCTCTTGCTGGAAGAACACCAACAACATCTGTTTCAGCTAGACACCAAATTAAACATTCTCACCAGTGCTACCTTCAGTGCCTTCATCTCCCACAGAACCCTGGCTGTAAACCCTGGCTCATTTAATCTATTGTCCTGACATGTATGCAGGAGAAACTTCTCAGTGCAAGGCTTTCTGCAACAGTGTCTGAGTGCATGTCTCCGGTCAACAGAAGATTGCTTAGTTAATCAGCTTTCTCACAGGAAAAGCCTTGAAGTGGGCTACTGCAGTCAAGTATCAAAGGAAATGATTTGATCATATGACCACTTTGTTGAAAATATACCCACAAGTTTTTGATCTCATCCACAAAGGCTAGGAAACGAGCAACTCTGACGGTTGAACAACGGAGGAGAAATGTGGCTGAATATGCTGTGGAGTTCTGCAATCTTGCTGCAGGAAGAAGATGGAATGAGCCTGCACTTAAAGCCGCTTTCTACCAAGACCTCAATCAAGAAGTGCTCACTGAACTGCTATGCCATAATGACAAACTGCCTCTCGATCCCCTGATTGATCGAGCCATTTATATGGACCATCTCATCTGCAACTGCCAAGTGCTTAAAGGGATGGTGAGTTCCACACTGGAAATCGAAAACCCCATGGAGCTAGGGTAGACCTGAAAAATGGAGAAGGGAAATTCTGTGATACTACTGCTGTCATGACAATCCGTTTGAGGTACAGCGTCCTGTCCGTGAAATGACCTTGGTCCAACCCAGTCTCGCAGAGAGGATCTCCGCCTCCTCATGCACCCTCTGAGCTAAATCCATTTTGTCTCACCAATAATTCTTACTAAATATATAGATTAAACACTCAGACCTGTCCTCTGGAATAGCAAGATATTGCATGGATCATGATACAGTCATGAAGTTCAACATACCCACACAACCCCTGTAGCATCCCCGTAAGATTTGTGCCATTGACACAAAATGGAGATTGACACAAAATGGAACTTTCATGTTATGGACCAAACCCCTTTGCTCCAAGTCAGTGCCTTCTGTCATGAACATGTTTTATTCCTCATTACGGTTACTGTCAAGCACCCCACCATCACCACAGCTGATTCCCCTTGATGCACTTTCAACTATTCAACCTCAGATATCATGGAATTACAAGGAAATCATGAATTGTTTTTTCCGTTGCTATAAGCACTAATGCAGCTCTCCCACCACATATCAATCATTGTGGGCTCAAACATGTCAAAGTCAAATACAGATATCTGCTCCTGCTAGTCCCTCCACCATCTCCTTTGGGAACGGTGAAAGCATTCAACACTTTCACAATGGTCAAAGAGATTCAAAGATTCCTAGCATTTGGAAACTTCATCTGAAGTTTCATCATCAGCTTTTAGTTTCAACTTCACTCCTCTAACATACCAATTGAAGAATGGACTCAAATATTTGGCATGGAACACAGCAGCAGACAAGGCCTTCAAGAAACTCAATACTACATTCACCACTGCTCCCTTCCTGAAACATCCAGATCCACCCAAGCCCTTCATTGTAGGAGTTGATGCCTCAGAGACTGGTTAAGGAGCAGTATACTCTCATGGGTTTGGAGAGAAAGCAAAGCTCCACCCATTGGTGTTCTACTCTAAGAATTCAATTCAGTTTATGTCCACGCAGATCCATTCCCAGCAGCAGTGAGCACCACCATATGACGAAAGTCCTACCAGGGGTAGAGCATCTGGATAGATCAGGCAGGTCCGGAAAGAAGAGGTGATCACAATGGAAACTCAGAACACTGGGAACTCGGGAAACTTTTCCCCAGAAGAAGTAAAATATAATATAAGAAACTAAGAATTGCTGGCTATGAAAATTGCCCTAGAGGCTGCCAAGCATTTGATCTCTCACCCATTGGACACTGTTCTTTTCCCAATTTAATTTAATGCTCTCTTACAAACCTTGCTTCAAGAGCACCCAGGCTGAGACTCCTGTTGATACCTGATACTGATGAACCAATACTGTCCTCCTCCTGCATTGTGTGAACTGTATTGAGACAACATGCAGACTAGTTCAGGTCCCCTCTGCATGCCCACCAGACCACAGGGCATTCTGGCACGCTGAGAACATATCACCTGTTAAATGTCCTGGTGGCAACAGATTTATTATCAGATTCATCCACAGATACTGCTTGTGCACAGGCAACCACACCCGTGCCTTTACCTACAACTCGTGCCTTTACATCTCAGTTACTTTGCTATGTCTGGTGGCAATACTGTGATTATAGTCTTAATAGACAGAAATCCCTATGCTTTGTCCATTTGCTTGGTATGCACACATCATTCAAAATGCCTGACCTTTCTTTACTTATTTGTTTTGCTACTTTGGAATCCCTGATGACATTGTGACTGATCTCCAGAGTCTGGGCTAGCTTCAAGAAAAAGCTGGGATTCTTGGTAAGTTTCATATCAGGCTACCATCCACAGGACAATGGACAGGTGGAATAAGCAAATAAAGAGATTGTGTGTTTCCTGAGGACTTTCTGTTTGAGAACCGAGAAGATGGGGTTTAGTTCCTCCCGTGGATGTCTTTTTTTCATAATAAAACAAAATGTTGACATGGGTGAGAGGAGCAAGTTCACAGAAAACTGTGAAGTGTAGCTAAAGGAATGGAAAAAACTGTCTTTTTTAGTACAAGTGTCAGAGTAGCCTTACAACAACACCTGAGTGCTACACAACGCCTCTGGCTGAAAGGTTCCGAGCTGTTGCAGTGTGCAAAGAACTTTTGCTGTACAATACACAACAGGAGTCTATGTAACACTTTTGGCAGGTCCTCTGATTCTGAACCTAGCTGCTCCTCGTATGACAGTTTGTGGAACAAGTTCAATAAAGAGACTGATTACTGCCTGGTTGTTTTTGTGTAGGAACTTAGATAACTCTGGAAATGATTAAAGCACTTTACATAAGGACGAAATAATGAAAGTGTTGCTAAGTAATTGGCTACGCTGTGATGTTCTCCAGCAGAGCAAAGCCATGGTCTTGGCTTTAATAATAGACCATGTTTTCTTTTCTCCAAAGACATGTAGAGAAGCTGCATGCTTCAATGAAGGTTGAATGAATTTATAATTGTGCTTATATTGTTCGCTTTTTATTTCATCTTTTATCTAATACATACTCAGTGGTTTATTATTGTTATTATTATTATTATTATTATTATTATTATAATGGTAATATAGTGAGAAAAATGAAAGATGTATTAGAATTGCTATTGTATGGTTGACCTCTCTGAATATATGATTTCTTTTAATATCTTTTTAAATTAGTTTTTAAATTGTATCCGGTTTTGTTCCCTGTTTAAAAATTGTAGCACTGCAACAGGATGTAATGATTGAGGATTTGAAGCGTTAGAAATATTCAGGTTGCATAGAGCTAATGGCAGTATGATCTGTAAGGACCAGCACAACCAGCTGGTTCTTGGTTCCCCATTAAGAGCAATCTCTCTTAACTGTGTTTAGCAAGCTAGCTAATGTTAGCTGCCCTGGCGACTGCGTATGCTTTGTTCAGATCATCTAGCTCTTGATATCCCATTCTGCAGTGTACCTCCACACTCTGTGAGCCCTACATAGCTAGCTGGATAATGTTAGCTAATGGCTAATATTAGTTGTTCTACAGCCCACCAAGAACACAACCTAGCTGTATAATGCTAACTAACTAATCTTGCTAAAATAGAAAACAATATGTAGATATCTGGGCCTGTTCTGTGTGTGTGTGTTTTTTTCCCTATCTGATGCTGTTTGTTCTTTGCCTACCTTTCATTTTCTACATTCTAGAACAATACTGGAGATTTCAAAACTATGAAATAACACACATGGACTTAAGTAACCCATATGTAATGACAACAAACACCAGTCAGTTGTTATTTTAAGACACGAAGGTCAGGTGTTCTGGAATAGTTCTTGCAAGAACAGTATTGTCAAGTGCATTTGCAAAACCCATCAAGCACCATGATGAAACTGGCTCACATGAAGACCATCCCAGTAAAGCAAGACCAAAACTGACCTCTGCTGCAGAGGAGAAGTTCATTTAGAGTTACCAGCCTCAGAAATCACCAATTAACAGCACCTCAGATTAGAGCCGTTATGAAGGCTTTACAGAGCATCAGTAGCAGACATATCTCAATATCAACTGTTCAAAGGACATTATTGTGGATTTTGGCCGCCTTCAGCATTGTTTTACAATGTAGAAAGAAATAAACATCAGGAAAGACCATGGAATTAGAAGATGTGTCCAAACCTTTGACTGATAGTGTATTTATGTGCATGAACTGGTATCAGTGTGGGATGTTGAAGACTGGCCACGCCCATCAGACTTCTTATTCTGTTGTTAAAGGGAATGGTACAGTGGTGGTGAAACAAAATTGGTCATCAGGGAATATTAAAATGTGCCTCAAATGAGTAAATAAATGAAAAAGAAAACCGGAAATATAAAAAAATTATATATTCTGTACAGAAATTGCAGATGGTACAATGTTACAAAAAACACAAACAAGACACTGAGACAACACAGGTGAGATCTGGGTTTGAAAATATCTCAGAAAGTTAATATTTGCTCATGTCAGCAGGGCAATAATCTTGGAATTGCATTTTTTTTCCCTATTTTTTCCCTCGCAGTCAATCAGCAAACTCAATTACTGGGACACTCTGGCAGCGTCGACTCAATTAGTCCGGGGATGTTTACAGGTGTGTAATTGGTGCTGTAAATGGGGAAATTAAACACATCTGCTACCTGCTATGTAAGGTTGTATGTTGAATTATATTTTGATTGTTATCGCAATATGGGGTTGCGTCTTGTTGCCTAGAAGAGGATGAATTCCCTTATGTTGTCTCAGGGAGGTTTTTCCTCACCCCCTTCACCTCTGACTTGCTCATTAAGGATCTAAATCTATCTGGAATTTTTCTTTATTTAATTAAATTGATTAATTATTCATTTTAATTAATTAATAAATAAAATAATTTTAAAAATAATTAATAAATAATAATTAATTAAATCATTTATTTATATGTTTATAAATATATTTATTTATAAATATAAAAAAATTACTGTTTTCTTCCTTCAAAAAAGTACAGCAATAGTTTTTTTACTTGAGTAAAATAATATTGCTATCATTAGTAGTATAAGTAGCAGTATTTATTTATTTAGTTAGTTAGTTATTTACTGGTGAGCAAACCTGATGGGAAAAAAACCTTCATTTATAGGTTGTTTACTGCTGCACAATGATTATTATTATTATTATTATTATTATTATTATTATTATTATTATTATTATTATTATTATTATTATTATTGCTGTAATGTCCAACAGTATTTCTGCACATCAGAGTGTTTGTACAGTTTGCAGTTCGAGTGTGTGAGCTATAGATACCTATTAAAAAGTCCAGCTTTCTCTTAATCCGCTCAAATGTCATAAACCGAGCCATTCTTTCTGTACTACACCTGTTTAACCCCAGAGATCAAATGCTCCATCTTCCTTATTAAAGCAGTACTTGCAGGATTAAATCTCACAGACGACTGGCTCCTGCAATTCACAAAAGACTTGCTCAGTGTGGTATAGGGGTGTGTGTGTGTCATATAGGGGGTGTGTGTGGTATAGGAGGTATGTGTGATATAATGGTTGTGTGTCGTATAGGAGGTGTGTGTGATATAATGGTTGTGTGTTGTATAGGAGGTGTGTGTGATATAATGGTTGTGTGTCATATAGGAGGTGTGTGTGATATAATGGTTGTGTGTCATATAGGAGGTGTGTGTGATATAATGGATGTGTGTTGTATAGGAGGTGTGTGTGATATAATGGTTGTGTGTTGTATAGGAGGTGTGTGTGATATAATGGTTGTGTGTCATATAGGAGGTGTGTGTGATATAATGGTTGTGTGTCATATAGGAGGTGTGTGTGATATAATGGTTGTGTGTCATATAGGAGGTGTGTGTGATATAATGGTTGTGTGTCATATAGGAGGTGTGTGTGATATAATGGTTGTGTGTCATATAGGAGGTGTGTGTGATATAATGGTTGTGTGTCATATAGGAGGTGTGTGTGATATAATGGTTGTGTGTCATATAGGAGGTGTGTGTGATATAATGGTTGTGTGTCATATAGGAGGTGTGTGTGATATAATGGTTGTGTGTCATATAGGAGGTGTGTGTGATATAATGGTTGTGTGTCATATAGGAGGTGTGTGTGATATAATGGTTGTGTGTTGTATAGGTGGTGTGTGATATAATGGTTGTGTGTCATATAGGAGGTGTGTGTGATATAATGGTTGTGTGTTGTATAGGAGGTGTGTGTGATATAATGGTTGTGTGTCATATAGGAGGTGTGTGTGATATAATGGTTGTGTGTCATATAGGAGGTGTGTGTGATATAATGGTTGTGTGTCATATAGGAGGTGTGTGTGATATAATGGTTGTGTGTCATATAGGAGGTGTGTGTGATATAATGGTTGTGTGTCATATAGGAGGTGTGTGTGATATAATGGTTGTGTGTTGTATAGGTGGTGTGTGTGATATAATGGTTGTGTGTTGTATAGGAGGTGTGTGATATAATGGTTGTGTGTTGTATAGGAGGTGTGTGATATAATGGTTGTGTGTCATATAGGAGGTGTGTGTGATATAATGGTTGTGTGTTGTATAGGAGGTGTGTGATATAATGGTTGTGTGTTGTATAGGAGGTGTGTGATATAATGGTTGTGTGTTGTATAGGAGGTGTGTGTGATATAATGGTTGTGTGTCATATAGGAGGTGTGTGTGATATAATGGTTGTGTGTTGTATAGGAGGTGTGTGATATAATGGTTGTGTGTTGTATAGGAGGTGTGTGTGATATAATGGTTGTGTGTCATATAGGAGGTGTGTGTGATATGGTTGTGTGTCATATAGGAGGTGTGTGTGATATAATGGTTGTGTGTTGTATAGGAGGTGTGTGTGATATAATGGTTGTGTGTCATATAGGAGGTGTGTGTGATATAATGGTTGTGTGTCATATAGGAGGTGTGTGTGATATGGTTGTGTGTCATATAGGAGGTGTGTGTGATATAATGGTTGTGTGTCATATAGGAGGTGTGTGTGATATAATGGTTGTGTGTTGTATAGGAGGTATGTGTGATATAATGGTTGTGTGTCATATAGGAGGTGTGTGTGATATAATGGTTGTGTGTTGTATAGGAAGTGTGTGTGATATAATGGTTGTGTGTCATATAGGAGGTGTGTGTGATATAATGGTTGTGTGTTGTATAGGAGGTGTGTGATATAATGGTTGTGTGTCGTATAGGAGGTGTGTGTGATATAATGGTTGTGTGTCATATAGGAGGTGTGTGTGATATAATGGATGTGTGTTGTATAGGAGGTGTGTGTGATATAATGGTTGTGTGTTGTATAGGAGGTGTGTGTGATATAATGGTTGTGTGTCATATAGGAGGTGTGTGTGATATAATGGTTGTGTGTCGTATAGGAGGTGTGTGTGATATAATGGTTGTGTGTCGTATAGGAAGTGTGTGTGATATAATGGTTGTGTGTCATATAGGAGGTGTGTGTGATATAATGGTTGTGTGTCATATAGGAGGTGTGTGTGATATGGTTGTGTGTCATATAGGAGGTGTGTGTGATATAATGGTTGTGTGTTGTATAGGAGGTGTGTGTGATATAATGGTTGTGTGTCATATAGGAAGTGTGTGTGATATAATGGTTGTGTGTCATATAGGAGGTGTGTGTGATATGGTTGTGTGTCATATAGGAGGTGTGTGTGATATAATGGTTGTGTGTCATATAGGAGGTGTGTGTGATATAATGGTTGTGTGTTGTATAGGAGGTATGTGTGATATAATGGTTGTGTGTCATATAGGAGGTGTGTGTGATATAATGGTTGTGTGTTGTATAGGAAGTGTGTGTGATATAATGGTTGTGTGTCATATAGGAGGTGTGTGTGATATAATGGTTGTGTGTTGTATAGGAGGTGTGTGATATAATGGTTGTGTGTTGTATAGGAGGTGTGTGTGATATAATGGTTGTGTGTCATATAGGAGGTGTGTGTGATATAATGGATGTGTGTTGTATAGGAGGTGTGTGTGATATAATGGTTGTGTGTTGTATAGGAGGTGTGTGTGATATAATGGTTGTGTGTCATATAGGAGGTGTGTGTGATATAATGGTTGTGTGTCGTATAGGAGGTGTGTGTGATATAATGGTTGTGTGTCGTATAGGAAGTGTGTGTGATATAATGGTTGTGTGTCATATAGGAGGTGTGTGTGATATAATGGTTGTGTGTCATGTAGGAGGTGTGTGTGATATAATGGTTGTGTGTCATGTAGGAGGTGTGTGTGATATAATGGTTGTGTGTTGTATAGGAGGTGTGTGTGATATAATGGTTGTGTGTCATGTAGGAGGTGTGTGTGATATAATGGTTGTGTGTTGTATAGGAGGTGTGTGTGATATAATGGTTGTGTGTTGTATAGGAGGTGTGTGTGATATAATGGTTGTGTGTCGTATAGGAGGTGTGTGTGATATAATGGTTGTGTGTTGTATAGGAAGTGTGTGTGATATAATGGTTGTGTGTCATATAGGAGGTGTGTGTGATATAATGGTTGTGTGTCATGTAGGAGGTGTGTGTGATATAATGGTTGTGTGTCATGTAGGAGGTGTGTGTGATATAATGGTTGTGTGTCGTATAGGAGGTGTGTGTGATATAATGGTTGTGTGTCATGTAGGAGGTGTGTGTGATATAATGGTTGTGTGTCATGTAGGAGGTGTGTGTGATATAATGGTTGTGTGTTGTATAGGAGGTGTGTGTGATATAATGGTTGTGTGTCGTATAGGAGGTGTGTGTGATATAATGGTTGTGTGTCGTATAGGAGGTGTGTGTGATATAATGGTTGTGTGTCGTATAGGAGGTGTGTGTGATATAATGGTTGTGTGTCGTATAGGAAGTGTGTGTGATATAATGGTTGTGTGTCATATAGGAGGTGTGTGTGATATAATGGTTGTGTGTCGTATAGGAGGTGTGTGTGATATAATGGTTGTGTGTTGTATAGGAAGTGTGTGTGATATAATGGTTGTGTGTCATATAGGAGGTGTGTGTGATATAATGGCTGTGTGTTGTATAGGAGGTGTGTGTGATATAATGGTTGTGTGTCATATAGGAGGTGTGTGTGATATAATGGTTGTGTGTCATATAGGAGGTGTGTGTGATATAATGGTTGTGTGTTGTATAGGAGGTGTGTGTGATATAATGGTTGTGTGTCATATAGGAGGTGTGTGTGATATAATGGTTGTGTGTCATATAGGAGGTGTGTGTGATATAATGGTTGTGTGTTGTATAGGAGGTGTGTGTGATATAATGGTTGTGTGTTGTATAGGAGGTGTGTGTGATATAATGGTTGTGTGTCATATAGGAGGTGCCCAAAAGCATCTCTGATCCTCCATCAGGTGCTTCTCCTATGCACTCTCCTTTTCTTAGCAGCTAATTCTAATAAAATATTCTTACATGCTGTTAAGATTATGGATGAATGAATTCAGTATCTGGAGAAAATAATGAGCTGAAAATGGAGACAGTGCTGCAGTGCTGTAAAGACATCGTGGACTATCGTATCTAAGTCCGTTTCACCCCTAATGCCACAGGCCGACCACAATATGCACAATAATTACAACAACAAACATTCGGTTGTTCATTATTTCTTTAATTTACTGAAATAATTCAGAACTCCACACACAGCCTTCATTACTCTGCTTCTGCTCTCCTCCTGAGAGGTTGATAAGGTGACACCGCAGTGTTAGCAGCTCTCACACGTTCTCTGGTGCATTACAGGTTCGATCCTGTGTGCCTTATAATCCTCACAAAACACACACTGTGTTTATCTAGCACATTATAGGCTGTTAGCAGACAGAGAGAAATCAGTCCCCTCTGGAGAGTTTATTCAGTGATTGTTGCGGACAAAAATGTTTAGGGAAAAAATACCTGAATCGGAGAATTCACAAGCACAGGATTCTTCTTTTAAACTCCCTCCAGCAAGACACGCTGTAACAACCCTATCCACAATTCCCCCTCCAGACCGCTAGAAGGAGCCCTCACCAGAGTACTGAGGACTACCAAGCTCAAGTGCTTAAGGCTCTGGAAGATCATGGTTCAAGCCCCAGCACCACCAAGCTGCCAAATTTGGGCCCTTGATCAAGGCAACCCCAACCCCTCCATGCTCCAGGGTCGCTGCATTATGGCTCTGACCCCAAGCCTCCAAGGATGGAATATGTGAAGAAAGAATTTGACTGTGCAGTAATGTATATGTGACATAAGACTTAACAGACTTAAAAGATACTTTTGATAGATACTGACCACTGCAGACCAGGAACACTCCACAGCTGCAGTTTTGGAGATGCTCTGATCCAGTCGTCTAGCCATCACAATTTGGTCCTTTGTGAAACTCGCTCAAATCCTTACACTTGTCCATTTTTCCTGCTTCTAACACATCAACTTTGAGGACAAAATGTTCACTTGCTGCCTAATATATCCCACCCACTAACAGGTGATCAGATGAGGAGATCCTCAGTCTTATGCAGTATGGTGTACAGTATGTACTACATATGATAATATTAACTGTACCCGATTGCTAAATGCGTACAACAGAGCTATCATGTTAAATCATTATCATGATATCATTTTCCATATTTTTCCTGACTGAATCCCATTATTCGTGCCTAATCGCATTAAGAACAAGAAAGAAATGGGTTCTTGTGCAGTTCTTGCGTACGACGGCGGTTGTAGCAGACACCGGAAGTAGCGTATACCCGTTCTATCCTTTTAGATGTCTGTGATATAAACCATTAGACAGTATGTTAGTTCTGTTACTTACTGAGCTGTTTTCTTTCCATTGCCATTGTTCTCTCACATGTTTTGACCTTGTACTTATTGTTTCTTTGGATTGTGTTTTTGGTACCTTTGCCTTGTGGTTCATTTTGTTTGGATTATTGGACCATTTGCTGATTTTGGATTTTGGCCATTTTGGATTGTTTACCTGTGTTTTTTTAATCAGTATGCATCCCACACGGCCGTCCTCTGACTCCATGTTACACATATACAGTATGCATTGATTTCCTGTGAGAGCTGGCTCATGTCCGTACACATGATGAGATGGAACACGTGTTGTGACGTCATACGACATGATCCGACTCGAATCTGCGTTGTTTTGAAAAATGTAAGGCTCCACTGAATATCACAGAGTTTACCTGATTTCAGGTTAAGTTCTGCAATCACAAGTTTGTTGAATCCTGGAGGGACTGAAGAGGCTTCATGAGTAAATATTAGCTTCAAAAACAAAACAAATTTGCACAAGTCATGATGGTGTAAAAACAAAGAGAACATTTTTATTTTTTATTTTCTGAAAAAAATGGATGAGATGTGCTGAAATGCAGTTCTGCAAAGATGAGATTTGATTAAAAAAAAAGTAATATTTTAACAAAACATCACAGCTTCTGGAGAGAGAACTGGTTAGTGGTGCAGTGACAGAAGCAGGACATGGGCTGAGTCTCTCTAGCGCAGACCTGGGCATTTTATGGCCCGCGGGCCACATCCGGCCCTTTGGACGTCCCTGTCTAGCCCGCGTTAAGTCAGTCATAAACATAAATGAACAAGTATTTATGCTGTGCACACAATACAACTGTGTTGCTTTTATTTTAAAAAGCCTGGCATCTTATTATTTATGTATGGACGTGCGTGTGTGCGTGTCTGAACAGTAACAGGTGATGCTGGCCCGTTAATACTCAGCTCCCGTTAAAAATAGAAAAGCTGATTCCGAATGCTGCGTTCTCAACAAGACATGGACTGCAAAATATTTATTTACAGAAATCGAAGGTAAAGCCGTGTGCATAGTTTGTGGTACACAGGTCGCTGTGTTCAAAGATTACAATCTGAATCGCCACCACATGACCAAACACGAGGAGAAATACAAGAACTTGTCTGATGAAGAGCGCGCAAAGGAGTCGGAGGCTATGCTAGCCACGCTGCAAACCCAACAAGGACTTCTTACAAAACTTCCCACACCCAGAGATGTAGCTGTCAAGACAAGTTTTGTCATATCTCACAAAATCACTAGAAAAAGTAAACCGTTTTCTGACGGAGAGTTTAAGGAGTGTGTGGTGGACTCTGCTGCGCTGATATGCTCAGAGAAAAAGGGAGGATTTGAGAACGTGCCCCTCTCCCAACGCACTGTAACGAGAAGGGTTGAGGACATCGCGGGAAATCTGGAGCTTCAGCTGAGGAACAGAGCGGTCAACTTTGACTATTTTTCACTGGCTCTGGACGAGAGCTGCGTTTTACATGACACTGCCCAGCTACTCATCTTCTTACGTGGGATCACTGCAGACTTTAAAATCACGGAAGAGCTGGCAGCCATGCAGTCAATGAAGGGAACAACAACAGGTAGTGATCTCTTCACGGAGGTAAATGCATGTTTGGACAAGTTGGGACTGAAATGGGACAAGCTGGCAGGTGCGACAGCTGATGGTTGTCCAAATCTGACAGGGAAAAATGTTGGACTTTTCAAGAGAATGCAGGACAAAGTGACAGAAATTAACCCTGAGCACTGAACAAGTAAAATGAACTGAAAACAAGCACTTGTTGCTTTTTTGAATGAAGTTGAGCAGTTGCTTATATTTAACATCTTTTCAGTATTTGTGAAGATTAACAAGTTAAAAATAAAATGAAACAGTGATGCAATGATTGTTTTTGTTTTAAACTGTTTATTACTTCTATAGGATTATTTTCCTCTTTGACCTACACAACAATCCATAAATTTACATAACTATTTACAGAATATCCTTATTCTTCTGATTACCAGTAGCAGATAATCCATCCATCCATCCATTGTCTATACCCACTTATTCCTAATTAGGGTCACGGGGGTCTGCTGGAGCCTATCCCAGGGCACATAGGGCGAAAGGCAGGGGTACACCCTGGACAGGTCACCAGTCCTAGCAGCTAATCAAAATATATAATTTATTGCTTTTTAGAATGGGAGAAAATTAATATTGAGCAGAATTAAGTTCAAGTTATCACTGGTTCTGCCCTCCAACACAGTTCATATTTGTTATGTGGCCTCCTGTAGAAATTAAATGCCCAGCCCTGCTCTAGCGGAATTGCTTGAATTGCTTAGCACTTGGTTTAGGCTGAAATTATTATTCTGTCTTATTCTTACTTGGTGAAAGAGGGGAAGGCTGAGGTTTAGGTTTCTGCTCTGATCTGGAAGTTAAATACACTCAATCTGCACAATATTAGCTTTAATATTAAATGTAATAATGATTATTTCTTTTCCTCAGCATTGCCTTAGGCTTGCTCATTATGGATAAATGTTAGGGATAAATAGTAACTTAACTTTAAACTAAATTTTCTATACTTCTGTAAAGCTGCTTCGGGACAATGTCCATTATTAAATGCTCTAGACAAATAAATTCAATTGAAGTGAATATTTTTAACTCTGTACTGTCATCGATGGCTTAAATAACAATAACAGTAAAGTCCAGATATTTTTGCTCCTGACTGTATGACAGATATATGATTATTTGTTTTAAAATAAAGGTATAAATGGAAATGTAATGTAATGTAACTTAATGAAACTACATGTGTATCATGAATTGTTTCTGTTCAGATTATTTGACTCTTGATTTCTTTTTGTTTTTTTTTCTTTTCTTTGTGTGCCACGTCGGCATCGTTGCCGCTTCCTTCCTGTACGGCTCTCATGCAGCTGAAATACTTTACCCAGAATTCTTCGGTCCACCTCCATGTTAGCTGACGGAGCCTGTTACTTGTCTGTTTGCTCTCCTTAAATTCTCCAATCACCCAGACTTGCTCCATCCCTTGTTCTGACCCTTTCACTTGTTTTACCAGGATTTTTGAGGATTTCCTCCTCCTCCTCCTCCTCTTCCTCCTGCCACTTTCCCTTTCAGCAGCTGGACATCTTCATTCTGCATGAACAAGGCTAAATCCTATATTTAAGATTTAAGCTCTTTCTGTTGTTGTAAGCATATTGCAGTATTTTGTTTAAATATCCGGTGTCTTTAATTATTTTGATCCGTAAAATCCTGTTTCTTCCTCCTTCTGGTGAACGGATGCCGTGTTTTGTACATCGTCTTCATTCTTATTGAGCCGAACAGCCAGACACCGGGGTTTAATACAGAGAGAAAATGATTGGTTTCTACTTTATCAGATGAATGTAATGAAGATTTCTATTAATTAGGGAGCTAAACTCATCTGCTCGCATCTGTATGTCACTGTGTTCAATTAAAAACAAACCTTTCCAAATTTACACCAGGAAAAAATTATTCCAGCAGAAATGACAGCAATCTTATCAGTTACATTAACAAGGATGAGATTTAATCCTTAAACTCTATTTATCTATCTCTCTAATCTATGTCTCTATTTCTCTCTCTCTCTCTCTCTCTCTCTCTCTCTGTCTCTCTGTCTCTCTCTCTGCAGGGCTCCATGCAGGATGTCAAATTAGTGTTTTCTTCAAACGGCTACATGGTGCAGTGTCCCAGCCTCAATCGCAGTAAGTGGATTTCAGGTTTATGTCAATTACCAGCTCAAATTCCTCCATTCCTCCTTTCCTCCATTGCTCCTTTCCTCTCCTTCATCACAAACCCAGAGATGTTCATGAGCCTGATTTTCAATAAAGAAATTCACTCAGTGTCTTAATTATTACTGTGATGAGTAGCTACAGGCTCAGAGATCTGTTCCTGCTCTGAATATAGATGCAAATGACAAACACTGAAAACAACTGTCTCTCTCTCACTCCCTCTTTCTTTCTCTTTCATTCCCTCATACGCCCATGCCCCCCCCATTCTCCTATGCCCCCCCACACACTCTTTCTTTCACTCTCTTATTCCCCTATGTCTGACTTTCCTGCCCCCCCCCTTCTCTTATATCTGTCCCTCCTCACCTGCGTCAGCTCATCTGTCATGGCTTTAGCCTGCGATCAGCTCGTTATTCCCTCTTTATTTGCTTTGTCCAATTTAAAAAAAAATGCATTTTATGATTAGTGTTTTGTCCTGCACATTTTCCTGACCACCAGATTCACACATTCTTTAATTAAACTTTCCTCTGTAATAATTAAACTTTCCTGCTCATTATATTGGCATTAAAGGGACACTAGTGCGCACACACACACAAACACACACATACACACACACATACACACACACACACGTATCCCAGTGAGGAATTCTGCCTGTTATACAGCAGTTCATTAGAGCGAGTTGGTTAGTAAACATTAGAGATCAGTGTTTTCAGCTCCGGATAAAGAGGGGCACGAGCGGAGCGTGACTTCTAATCAGTGGAGCAGGAGCGAGTGTTAAGCGCTCTGCAGCTGCTGAAGGAGATGAAAGCAGTTTATTACAAGGAGCTGAATCAAGAGCAGGAAGTGGTGTGTGTCCTAAACACCAAGCGACGATAGGAAACAGACGTGATTATTTCTTCTAAGTGCATCGGCTACACGATTAAGTCCGTATTGGTGTTTTATAAATAACGTTACTGTAATCTAGGAGACACAGCGGAGCGGGATGCTGAGTGTTAAATGGGTTTAAAGCTCTCACGCTGCATCCTCAATCAGCCCGGAAGGTGCACACGCAGAGATCAGGAATCCTCATCACCCAGATCCGGTACACAAGCAGGAAACACAGGAATCACATCATCTGCTGTCCAAAGCTCAAGCAGGCGTAATGCACTATAACACGGAACAAAAGCTCATGCAGCCACAGGAGTATAAATACATACTCTAATCACACACTAATCACACGTTAAGCACAGACTAATTACATATTAATCACATGCAAATCAAATTCTATTCACACGCTAATCACACACTAATTAGACACTAATCACATGCTAATCACATTCTATTCACACGCTAATCACACACAATTCACACGCTGATCGCACATTAATCATACACACTAATCACATACACTAATCCCACTCTAATCTAATCGTGTGTGATTCTAGCGTCTCTTTTTCTAACTCCTGAAGCCTGGCAGTGACCACTGAGTAACTCAGACGCCTTCATACAGCTCACGTGATGAGAGATTTATTTTAAGCGACAGTCAGCGCTGGCACAGTGTGCTAAACTGCAGCTCTTTTGCTAATCGGGATGAGGTCAGGACGGACATCGCTACCGCTTACTGGTCATGGGTTCGATACCACTTCATGTAGACGTCAGAATTTTTACTCAGTGGCTGAACTATAAGGTGTTAAGGGATCGTTCATAAGACTGTGCTCCAGTGTCTTCAAAGCTAAATCACGTTACACTCAAGGGGCGAAAGTTCCGGAAGGATCGTGCTGACGTTGTGACTTTTGTAATTAGCTCACAAGCAGCATGCAGCATTGTGAAGATGTAAAGTGTGTGTGTCGTGCTGTTTGCCTGTGTGTGTGTGTGTGTGTGTCTCCTCTCTTAAAATCCATAGACCCAATAAGCTCAGTCTACTTACAGTATATTCACTGTTTTATTATTTTTTATCACATTTTATTACTGACATTTAAGCAGTTAATACAGGAATCTTCTCACTGCCTTTTACACACGTGTGTGTGTGTGTGTGTGTGTGTGTGAGTGAGTGAGCTGAGGGTCAGCAAAATCATTACATTATTCCAAAGGAAAGAAAAAAGTGCAACTTATATATATGTTCGTGTCTCAAACCATCTAGTCGTCGCATTTCAGCTTCACTGTCTGCGTTACAGGCTGCCATCGAGTGCAGGAACGTGACACCAGACACTTGGAAGCATTTAAAATGAAAAATATTATCATCAGGCTTACGGGTGTGTATAAGGATTCAACAGGATGTAACAAACAAATAAACAATAAATAATAAAATCATAAACCAACAGATAATAAATAAATGAAGGTAAATAAATGAAGGTAAATAATGAATAATAAATGAACAAATAAATAAATAAATTAAAATAAATTAAAACAACAATAAAGAATACATAAATACTAAATAAAGAAACAATAAACAAATAAAAGTAAACAATAAATAAAATAAACATACAGAAATAAACAAACAAATAAATAAAAGTAAATAAACTAATAAGAAAATAAATAATAAAATTAAACTAACAAAAAATAAACAAATACATAAATGAATGTAAATAAATAAATCATAAATTAACAAACAAATGAATAGATAAATGAAAAAATAACAACAATAAAGAATACAGAAATAAACAAAAATAAATGATAAATAAATTAGTAAAAAAAAAGAAAAATAAAAGAAAACAATAAATAAAGGAAAAATAAAGAAACAAACAAATTAATAAAAGTAAATAATAAATAAATTAATACATAAATTGTAAATAAATAAATAAATAAATAATAAAAATAAACCAAAAAATAATAAACAAATACATAAATGAATGTAAATAAATAAATAATAAATTAACAAACAAATGAATAAACAATAAATAAACAAGTAAAATCAAATAAAAGAAAACAATAAATAAATAAAAATAAACATACAAAATTAAACAAACACATAAATAAAAGTAAATAATAAATAAATAATACATAAATTGTAACTAAATAAATAAATAAGTAAATAAATAAGTAATAAATTAACAAACAAATGAATAAATAAAAATAAATTAATAATTGAAAAAACTAACAATAATAAACAATACATGAATAAACAAATAAATAAATGATAAACAAATGAGTAAAAATAAACATAAAAAACAAACAAATAAATAAATAAACTATAAATAAATAAATGAATGAATGAATAAATAAATACAACCAAAAATACACCTTGATGTTAAAGGCCAGGTTGCCAGTTTTCAGCAAAATTCTTACTTCAATTAAAAAACAACAATTGAATTATCCCAAAGTTCTCGTGCACGGGGAAATTCACTCTCCCTGTCTTTTCATTCCATCATTTCTACAAACTATGCAGCCGTCCTCCTCAGAAGCTGTGAGTAAACAGGATACAAAGTAGACCGAGCTCCAAAACCAAACTTTATATTTCTGTACAAAGAAAAGAAATATGCTTTTATTTCCTGACCCCTTGCTCCATTAAGCTTACACTGAGCGGATGCCCAGCTCTCCAGGAGAACCGCAGTGTGCCCCGGCTTTATCACAAGCAAAAATATATTTTTATGATTCTGGAAGCCGCAAAAGTGTAATAAAGCTAAAGTAAAAAGCAGACAGTTTCCTGATTCGAGGAAGACATGGCTGCTTTGAAGCACAGCTAGATGTGAGCAGAAGGTTCCTCAGGGTTCTGGAGCAGGAACTGAGCATGGTCATGTGTGTGTATGATTTGTGAATGAAAACAGACTATTTTTTCCCTGCAGCTCTGTATTCTGTCTGAGAAATACGTCTTTACAAAGATAAGATGTTTCTGTCTAGTGTTCTGGCTGATTGTGTGTTTGTGTGTGTGTGTGAGTGTGTGTGGCAGGATGGGTTAAAAAATGAAAAATTTGAAAAATGTTTCTGTTAACTCTGTATCTTAACCTCCTGACTTTTCTAGATCTCTCATTATTTTTCCCTCTTTTTCTCCTTCTTCTTCTGCGGCATCATTAAGCGTGTCCAACATGCAGTGATTTTCTCAGCCTCGTGCAGGGAATAATGGATCTGCAGGAGCTTTTGGCTAAAATGACATTGAAGGTGAGCCCCCCCCTGCTCTCCCCTCCCCTCTCCTTCCTGCTCTTCTCTTTTCCTCCCTCCTCTTCTCTACTCTTCTTGAATCTTATCTCCTCCTCTCCTCCTCTCCTCCTCTCCTCTCCTCTCCTCTCCTCTCCTCTCCTCTCCTCTCCTCTCCTCTCCTCTCCTCTCCTCTCCTCTCTTCTCCTCTCATCATCTCCTCCTCTCCTCTCCTCCTCTCCTCTCCTCTCCTCTCCTCATCTCCTCCTCTCCTCTCCTCTCCTCTCCTCTCCTCTCCTCTCCTCTCCATTTCTTTCCTTTCCTCTCCTCTCCTCTCCTCTCCTCTCCTCTCATCATCTCCTCCTCTCCTCTCCTCCTCTCCTCTCCTCTCCTCTCATCATCTCCTCCTCTCCTCTCCTCCTCTCCTCCTCTCCTCTCCTCTCCTCTCCTCTCCTCTCCTCTCCTCTCCTCTCCTCTCCTCTCCATTTCTTTCCTTTCCTTTCCTTTCCTTTCCATTTCTTTCCTTTCCTTTCCATTTCTTTCCTTTCCTTTCCTTTCCTTTCCTTTCCTTTAATTTCCTTTATTTTATGAGATTATTTTTTAAATGAGAAGAGCGATTGAGAGGAATTAGAAAACGAGAAGATGAAAGAAAATGATTGCTTTGTTACACTGTTAAACTCAGAACTAATCACTGATCCGACACAGTGATGTGTTTTAAACCACCATAACGGTTAGTCCCTTATTCCCAAGTCACATATCATTTATTCCAAATTATTATGATGTATTAAAAAAACCCTTCTCGCTGTGTATTCCTGTTCTCGATCGTGTGCTCGACCATTTCTCGCTCTCTCACCTCACAAACGTCCAGAAAGAGGGTATGGAGAGTCATGCGGCTCTGTCAAGCGTCTCAGTGTCCCTTTTTCCGATTCCTCTCAGCAGGAAGCTCCTCACCTGGCTGTTGAAAATGCATTAGGCCGTGAAAAACGGTCCTGAAACGAGAAACGTTATCCCGTGCCGTCCTCCATTTTAATCAGCCAGACATCGTTCTTTTCCGTTTTATACGACGTTACACGTCTGGAATACAAAAGCTGACCGGGTTTCGGATGAGCGAGAGGTCGCTGGGATGATGAAATGATGTCCTGCTGCGTTTACGTTCAGTAGAGAGGAATAGGCCTCCACACGCCTGCTCCTTCCTGCCATTTCTCCGCTGACAGTTCAGCTCATGGGGGTTTGATGACGCAGGTTTTGCATGACATGTCAACACCATGTTGTAGTCTTGACTACTAAAAGGATATTAGTGACCACTGGGAGATTTGGGCTTGGTATTATATTGACATTGATCATTAAAAAAAAAATAATAACAACTCATTTTTCAACTCTGGATAAGGGCGTCTGCCAAAAGCCAGAAATGTAAATGTTTAGTTTTTGTCCCATTATTTTTACACCAGTTATATTAAACTATATACACTAATTTTACATTTTTATTTCCATCATAGGACTGTGTGTGGTTATGTATGTTGGACAATTTCATGCTCCCAACTTTATGGGAACAGTTTGGGGATGACCCCTTCCTGTTCCAACATAACTTTACACCAGTGACCAAAGCAAGCTCCATAAAGACATGGATGAGTGAGTTTGGTGTGGAGGAACTTGACTGGCCTGCACAGAGTCCTGACCTCAACCCCATAGAACACCTTTGGGATGAATTGACTGTGATCCAGACCAAAACTGGAACGTCTGCCTTTGCATGCACATGAATATAATATGGAGTTGAACTCTTCTGGGAAGGCTTTCCACAAGGTTTAGGAGTGTGTTGCATTTGTGAGGTCAGGCACTGATGTTGGATGAGAAGGTCTGGCTCACAGTCTCCGCTCTAATTCATCCCAAAGTGTTCTATGAGGTTGAGGTCAGGACTCTGTGCAGGCCAGTCAAGTTCCTCCACACCAAACTCACTCATCCATGTCTTTATGGACCTTGCTTTGGTCACTGGTGTGCAGTCATGTTGGAACAGGAAGGGGTCATCCCCAAACTGTTCCCACAAAGAGCATGAAATTGTCCAAAATGGACAATTTTCACTGGAACTAAGGGGTCGAGCCCAACCACTAAAAATAACACCTGTCCCAAAACTTTTGGCAATATAGTGTAGATAGATAGATAGATAAATAGATAGATAGATAGATAGATAGATAGATAGATAGATAGATAGATAGATAGATAGATAGATAGATAGATAGATAGATAGATAGATAGATAGACGCATGATGATCATACGCTCACATGTTGGAATTGTTTTATATTATCATCTTAATATCTTTTAAGCTTATATCTTCATAATGTCTTTCATCAGTGATCCCTGAAAGCTCAGGTGCAAAGAATTATTATTAACCGCAGCCTATTTTTCTTCAAATAAAACAGGTCGTAGGTCATACCACGATTCCGTCACCTGTGACTTCCGCAGCTCCAATCTCTGGATCTCCGAGGTGTCTGACGCATGTCTTTACGTCTCTGTCTAATCATTTGTTGGAAGATTGATATTCCGAAGTCGTACTTTTATACCTCAGCACACCGAGAGCGATATTATCTCCGGGAGTTGAATAACCTTGAGCCTTGAAGAGGTCAGGAAAGCCATAAAGTGCATAAAGAATATTTTTCTCGTTCTGGACGACCTTTCCGGGAGATCAATAAAAACACTTTGACACAGTAAGCTCTGATGTAATACTGTTAGACCGCAAGGCTGCACAGGAGCTCCGAAGGAAGTAATCCGATCTCGGTCCGAATTTGAGCGCCGAAGTGAGAAAAACGTCATTGGAATGAGGGAGCTTCTCTCTGGAATATCTGAGTGGAAATGTCTGAACTTTATGATATATTGGTTTATATGTTACAGAATAGCTCTGAGAAATGATTTTAATTGAAAATAATTTTGTTTCGTTGCAGCTAAACTACGCTGAGTCCAGACTGAGTCAGTTGGAAAGCTGTCACTGTGAAAGGACATGCAGCATCAACGATGTTGTGTATCGAGACAAAGAGCTCTGGACCGAACCAGAGAACTGCAGAACCTGCGCTTGCATGGTAAAGTGGAAAAACTCTTGTTCTAAGAGTGTGTTGTAATGTCACATGTCTGGACCCAGTGTCTGTGTGAAGATCCGGATATCACACCTGACCCCTCGCCCCGGAGCAGCGCCACTTTTCCTGACACAGATTTGATTGTTCTGCGTTTTAAACCCGACAGGAGACGATAAAAGAGAGACGCTTCCTGGAGTGTGAAGACGAACCTTTTCACTCCAGGATATAATGGAACGTTTTCCAGTTCTGACAGTTGGATAGATTTTACCTGGAGGTGTTTCTATGTAGGTACGACGACATGTGCAGGAATTCGTTTGAGGAGAGGATTTGGGAATAAGGTTACCATGATGCACGAATCTCACCCTCTTCCTCCTCAGGCTTTGGGTTCACGTGATAACATTCATGCTGCATAATGAAAGAATGAGAAGAGGGACAGAGAGAGAGAGAGAGAGAGAGAGAGGAAAGTGAGACATGGGGGAATGAGAGCATGAAAGAGAAAAATGGATAAAAGTATAAAGGAGAGAGAGAGTGATACAGGAAAGTGAGACCTGGGTGAATGAGAGAGTGAAAGAGAGAGGGATGAGAATAATAAAGTGGGGGGGTACACAGGAATGGGGGGGGCAAGAAAGTGAGACATGGGGGAATGAGAGAGTGAAAGAAAGAGGAATATAAGAGAGAGAGAGAGAGAGAGAGAGAGAGAGAGTAAAACAGGAATGAGAGAGAAGGTGGAGAAAGTGAGAGAGTGAGAAAATGAGGGAATGAGAGCATGAAAGAAAGAAGAATAATAATATAGGGAAGAGAGAGAGAGAGATGTTTCTCTCCAGTTCTTTGAGAGCTCTGTTCACACAGTTTTCCCTCCAGGATTTTGCGATCCTAAAAATAAAAAAAGTCCAGAGAACTTCAGGATATTCAGGGCAGGGAAGCTTGCGATTTTCCAAAACCGTGCATCGTGTGACGTCCCAACACACGTGCAGCCGAATCCTTATTCCATTCACGTGTTTGAACATGAGCACAGCTCTCAGAGAAAGTCATTACACACTGTGTGTGTGTCTCACTGGGAGGAGTTTCATTTAAAAGAAGAATCCTGTGCTTGCGATTTCACCGATTCTAGTAAACAAATTTAGTAAAAAAAAAAAAAATTGCAAGCGTTTTCAGCCAAAAGATACATGACGAGACAAAGAGACGGACTGACCCGTGACACACACAGATGACTGGACAAATGTCTAGGCGTCTGATTTCAGCATGTGGGTTCTTGGTACAATATTGAGCCAGTAAAAATGACTCTTGGTACGTTTCAGAACGGCGCCGTCGAGTGTCGGAGGATGTTTTGCCCGCCTGTGAACTGCTCGGAGGATTCTCTTCCTGTTCACGTGAACGGGACGTGCTGTAAGAAATGCAGATGTGAGTACAAAAAACAGCACATCTGTTTGTACAGAATTCCTTTTCTTCTTATTTTTCTTTTTCTTATAAGGTTTTCTGCATAAAACACTCCCTTGTAATTAATCATTCCATTTCCTTATGTAAAGAAAAAATATTTGTCGCACTTAATGGATTAATTAATTAATTAATCCATTCATTAATTAATATTAATTGACCAGACGACCCTGAATAAATGTTTTATCTGTGATCTTTTGCGAGAAAACAATAAAATAATAATAAAATAATAAAAAGAATGATCCTGTCCGCCAAGATCTGCTCGTTTTTAATTAGGGATGTAATTAAATATATTTATTTAACATCATCGAATGTGATAATTACTTTGAACTTTACCAGAAAAAAAAAAACCCAGCCGCCTGTGCTGAAGTTAATGGTTTGTTGCTGCTATCATTTAACTCAAGAAGCAAGATTTCATCGTTTCCGCTCTCCACCTATCCTCCAGAGCCGGAGGATCTTCTCTCCGTGACGTCCTGGCACAAAGTCGGCGCTTTATAGATGTCTCTAGCCTGAGCGGAGCTTATTTAGCTAACGTAAATGTCCCGTGCAGTGAGATACTTGGGTGTGATGAATGTATGGGGAATTAATCCAGCTGGGAGAATTCTAACGAGGCTCGTTTGACGGATTTGGTCAGCCGTATGTTATAAGAAGCTCTTTGAAAGGTCATCGGAGCGTAAAATAGCTGTGGAAGAACTCTCAGATCGACATTTGTGCTGTTGAGCAGATTGCCGTCAGTGCGCTGAGAGCCCGGGCTAATGGAATCCGAGCTATTCACCCAGCTCCACACTTTATTTATTAATTAATTAAGTAATTTATTTATTTATTTATTTTTTGCTTTTACATGCTTAATTATCATATAATTATAATCTGTGTTTTGTCTGTTTCTTTTTTCGTAGCTAAGTGCTGGTACCTGGGCCGAGCGCTTTCAGAGGGTCAGCGTGTTTTCCTACATAGCTGCAAAGAGTGCAAGGTCAGCAAAACATCGCTTTCTAATTCTCCGAGATTTATAGAGCGTAATGAGATCTTCGGGTTTTTTGTTGTTGTTGTTGTTGTAGCAGTTGTTAGCAGGAGAAATGACTGACGCTTGTTATATCCATCGATGATACGAAGGTCCTGAAAGAGTTCCAGCAAAATCCTCACAGCCTGAGGAGTTATAGACAACCGTGACAGGACACACACACACACATAGCTAGGGGCAGTTTACAGTAGCGGTGCTGGACCTGCTAGGGAAGAGAAGATAGAGATTTCAAACCGTCTCACCGTATTTTGTCTTAATTCAAAGCTCAAGAGAATGGTTTACAAGATCCTGAATTGATTTCTGTTCTGCGTTTTCTCTAAATCTCTAAAAAAAAATTCCTGAACTAGAAAAGGTTTAATGTGGTATATATAATAGTCTAGTATTACAGTAGTAGTGGGTTTCGTCTTGTTTTTTTCTGTGAAAGAAAGAGGGATGAGATATATATATATATATATATATATATATATGTATATATATATATATATATATATATATATATATATAGAGTGAGAGAGAGAGAGAGAGAAAGAGAAGGGGGAGGAAGAGGAAGTGAGACAGGAAAGTGAGACAGGAAAGTGAGGGAATAAGATAGAGAGAATGGTGGCGATAGTGAGAGACAGGACAGTGAGAAAGTGAAAGTCTGAGACATGAAGGAATGAAAGAGTGAAAGAGAGAGAGAGAGAGAGAGAGAGCAAGAGAGAGAGAGAGAGAGAGAGGGGAAAGTGAGGCCTGGGCAAATGAGAGAGTGAAAGAAAGAGGGATGAGAATATAGGGGAGAGAGAGAGAGAGACCTGGGCGAATGAGGAAGTGAAAGAGAGAGGGATGAGAATAATAAAGGGAAAGAGAGAGAGTTGGGGGTAGGAAGGTGAGACATAGGGGAATGAGAGAGTGAAAGAAAGAGGAATGAGAATATAAAAGAGGGTGGAATGTTCCTCTGCAGTGCTGTGAGAGCTCTCAAAGTTATTTATTTTTTTATTTATTCATTTTTGCTTTTGGTTTTTTGTCCTTCTAGGAAGTCGTAATTACGACATCAGGTGAGTTCTTGTAATTAACACTGTTTATTTCTATTTCTGAAACTGAAATCAGAAAATATTCCATTTCTATACATTTTATCGTCAGCATCACTACAGACGCTGCAGCCGGAATTACGACTCTTCATGCGCGTCCAGCTCGTAAATCCGTTCTTTCTGAGGCAGCTAGAAGGCAGGAAAGAAACCGAACGCGTCCGTTTGTTTCATTGGAATTATTTATCCAGTCATTTTTTAGTCTTAAGCAACATGTTACACACTCATTCATTTACTGGAATCTGCTTTATTCACTTCGTTCTTTGGGTTTTTTTTTAGAACGGTGTGATGGAGCTGGTGAATGAAAGCTGCCCAAATCTCAACTGCACAATAAATGAACAGATTCTGCCGGAGAACAGATGCTGCAACGTTTGCAGAGGTGATTTTTTTTTTCCTTTTTTTTGTGAGTGTGGTGGAGTGATGAAGAGCGATGCTTTCTTCCGTTTTGTCGAGCCACTTTGGGAGAAAAAACACTGACTTTTTTAATCAGCTTCATCACTCACCAAGAGTTACATATAGAGTTACACACAGAGTTACACATAGAGTTACACAGAGTTACACATATAGTTACACAGAGTAACACATAGTTACACATATGGTTACACAGAGTTACATAGAGTTACACATAGAGTTACACACAGTTACACATATAGTTACACACAGAGTTACACATAGAGTTACACAGAGTTACACATATGGTTACACAGAGTTACATAGAGTTACACATATGGTTACACAGAGTTACATAGAGTTACACATATGGTTACACAGAGTTACATAGAGTTACACATATGGTTACACAGAGTTACACATATGGTTACACAGAGTTACATAGAGTTACACATATGGTTACACAGAGTAACACATAGTTACACATATGGTTACACAGAGTTACATAGAGTTACACATAGAGTTACACACAGTTACACATATAGTTACACACAGTTACACATAGAGTTACACACAGTTACACATATAGTTACACACAGTTACACATAGAGTTACACACAGTTACACATATAGTTACACACAGTTACACATAGAGTTACACACAGTTACACATATAGTTACACACAGAGTTACACATAGAGTTACACAGAGTTACACATATGGTTACACAGAGTTACATAGAGTTACACATATGGTTACACAGAGTTACATAGAGTTACACATATGGTTACACAGAGTTACATAGAGTTACACATATGGTTACACAGAGTTACATAGAGTAACACATATGGTTACACAGAGTTACATAGAGTTATACATATAGCTACACAGTTACACATATAGTTACACAGAGTTACACATATAGTTACACAGAGTTACACATATAGTTACATAGAGTTACACATATAGTTACACAGAGTTACACATAGAGTTACACATATAGCTACACAGAGTTACACATATAGTTACATAGAGTTACACATATAGTTACATAGAGTTACACATATAGTTACACAGAGTTACACATAGTTACACAGAGTTACACATATAGTTACACAGTTACACACAGAGTTACACACAGAGTTACACATGTAGTTACACATGTAGTTACACACAGAGTTACACACAGAGTTACACATGTAGTTACACATGTAGTTACACATAGTTACACACAGTTACACATGTAGTTACACATGTAGTTACACATAGTTACACAGAGTTACACATATAGTTACACAGTTACACATAGAGTTACACAGAGATACACAGAGTTACACATAGAGTTACACATAGAGTTACACATAGAGTTACACATATAGTTACACAGTTACACATAGAGTTACACATATAGTTACACAGAGTTACACATAGAGTTACACATATAGTTACACATATAGTTACACAGAGTTACACATAGAGTTACACAGAGATACACATATAGTTACATAGAGTTACATAGAGTTACACAGAGAGTTACACAGAGTTACACATATAGTTACACAGAGTTACACATAGAGTTACACATATAGTTACATAGTTACACATATAGTTACATAGAGTTACACATATAGTTACACAGAGTTACACATAGAGTTACACAGAGTTACACATATAGCTACACAGAGTTACACATATAGTTACACAGAGTTACACATATAGTTACACAGAGTTACACATGTAGTTACACATGTAGTTACACATGTAGTTACACATATAGTTACACACAGTTACACACAGAGTTACACATAGAGTTACACATGTAGTTACACAGAGTTACACAGAGAGTTACACAGAGTTACACATATAGTTACACATAGAGTTACACATATAGTTACACAGAGTTACACATAGAGTTACACAGAGTTACACATATAGTTACACACAGTTACACATATAGTTACACATATGGTTACACAGAGTTACATAGAGTTACACATAGAGTTACACACAGAGTTACACATAGTTACACATATAGTTACACAGAGTAACACATAGAGTTACACATATGGTTACACAGAGTTACACATATAGTTACACAGAGTAACACATAGAGTTACACATATGGTTACACAGAGTTACACATATGGTTACACAGAGTTACACATAGAGTTACACATATGGTTACACAGAGTTTCACATATGGTTACACAGAGTTACACATATAGTTACACAGAGTAACACATAGAGTTACACATATGGTTACACAGAGTTACATAGAGTTACACATAGAGTTATACATATAGCTACACAGTTACACATATAGCTACACAGAGTTACACAGAGTTACACATATAGTTACACAGAGTTACACACAGAGTTACACACAGAGTTACACATGTAGTTACACATGTAGTTACACATGTAGTTACACACAGTTACACACAGAGTTACACATGTAGTTACACATGTAGTTACACATGTAGTTACACATAGTTACACATATAGTTACACAGAGTTAAACATATAGTTATATAGAGTTACACATAGTTACACAGAGTTACACATAGTTACACAGTTACACATAGAGTTACACAGAGATACACATATAGTTACACATATAGTTACACAGAGTTACACATATAGTTACACATATAGTTACACATAGAGTTACACATAGAGTTACACATAGAGTTACACATAGAGTTACACAGAGTTACACATATAGTTACACATATAGTTACACAGTTACACATAGAGTTACACAGTTACACAGAGATACACATATAGTTACATAGAGTTACACAGAGTCACACATAGAGTTACACATATAGTTACATAGAGTTACACATATAGTTACATAGAGTTACACATATAGTTACACAGAGTTACACAGAGTTACACATATAGCTACACAGAGTTACACATATAGTTACACAGAGTTACACACAGAGTTACACATGTAGTTACACATGTAGTTACACATGTAGTTACACATGTAGTTACACATATAGTTACACACAGTTACACACAGAGTTACACACAGAGTTACACATAGAGTTACACATAGAGTTACACATAGAGTTACACATAGAGTTACACATAGAGTTACACATAGAGTTACACATATAATTACACAGAGTTACACATATAGTTACACATATAGTTACACAGAGTTACACAGAGAGTTACACAGAGTTACACATAGAGTTACACAGAGTTACACAGAGTTACACATATAGTTACACATAGAGTTACACATAGAGTTACACATAGTTACACATATAGTTACACATATAGTTACACATATAGTTACACAGAGTTACACATATAGTTACACATATGGTTACACAGAGTTATAGAGTTACACATAGAGTTACACATAGAGTTACACACAGTTACACACAGAGTTACACATAGAGTTACACACAGTTACACACAGAGTTACACATAGTTACACAGAGTAACACATAGAGTTACACATATGGTTACACAGAGTTACACATATAGTTACACAGAGTAACACATAGAGTTACACATATGGTTACACAGAGTTACATAGAGTTACACATAGAGTTATACATATAGCTACACAGTTACACATATAGCTACACAGAGTTACACATATAGTTACACAGAGTTACACAGAGCTACACATATAGTTACATAGAGTTATACATAGAGTTACACAGTTACACATAGAGTTACACAGAGTTACACATATAGCTACACAGAGTTACACATATAGTTACACATATAGTTACACAGAGTTACACATAGTTACACAAAGTTACACATATAGCTACACAGAGTTACACATAGAGTTACACATAGAGTTACACATAGAGTTACACATAGAGTTACACAAAGTTACACATATAGCTACACAGAGTTACACATAGAGTTACACATAGAGTTACACATAGAGTTACACATATAGTTACACAGAGTTACACATAGAGTTACACAAAGTTACACATATAGCTACACAGAGTTACACATAGAGTTACACATAGAGTTACACATAGAGTTACACAGAGTAACACATATAGTTACACAGAGTTACACATAGTTACACAGAGTTACACATAGTTACACAGAGTTACACATATAGTTACACAGAGTTACACATATAGTTACACAGAGTTACACATATAGTTACACATGTAGTTACACATAGAGTTACACAGAGTTACACATAGAGTTACACATAGAGTTACACATAGAGTTACACAAAGTTACACATATAGCTACACAGAGTTACACATATAGTTACACAGAGTTACACATATAGTTACACAGAGTTACACATATAGTTACACACAGTTACACATATAGTTACACACAGAGTTACACATGTAGTTACACATGTAGTTACACATGTAGTTACACAGAGTTACACATATAGTTATATAGAGTTACACAGTTACACATAGAGTTACACAGAGTTACACATATAGTTACACATATAGTTACACATAGAGTTACACATATAGTTACACATAGAGTTACACATAGAGTTACACATAGAGTTACACATAGAGTTAAACCTATAGTTACACATAGAGTTACATAGAGTTACTCATAGAGTTACACAGAGTTACACATATAGTTACACAGAGTTACACATAGAGTTACACATAGAGTTACATAGAGTTACACACAGAATTACACAGAGTTACACATAGAACCAGGTTTTGTTTTTTAAGTCCAGAACCTTGAGGTTCGATATAGAAACAAAAGGGATTACTTTTTTACTCTCTCTCTTTCTGTGTGTGTGTGTGTGTGTGTGTGTGTGTATTTAGGTTTATACAGTATCTCATTTGGACATTTCCACTTAGGGGTGTACTCACTTTTGTTGCCAACGGTTTAGACATTAATGGCTGTGTGCTGAGTTATTTTGAGGGGACAGTAAATTTACACTGTTATACAGGCTGTACACTCACTACTGTACATTGGAGCAGAGTGTCATTTCTTCAGTGTTGTCACATGAAAAGATATAATAAAATATTTACAAAAATGGGTGTACTCAGTTTTGTGAGATACTGCACATAAGCAGCATCTCCACTCCGAAAGCACAGAATATAAACCATCACTAAAGACAAGGAAAAGTGAATCTTTCTATCTTTTTTTCTTTCTTTTCATAAGATCGATGTTTCGACTCTCTCGGGCTGTCGTGCTTCTGCCATTCTGATTGCACATGGTCCATAAATCAATCAAAATGTGACAAGCCGCTGTCACAGAACTCTCAGCTTTCAAATTTTTAAAAATCATCTACTTTGTAATAGTTACATGTGGAGTTGTGAATCTAAATTCACAGAAATGTTGTGTATGTGTTATTTAACAGTTCTGGATGTAAAAAAAAATGCTGTCTGAATATGTTAGTTATGTAAGATGTGAGCTGTTTACAGGTGAAATGTCCTTGATTTTTTAATGATAAGCCTCAGACTAATAACAAGCCTCACTCTTATTGTTGCCACGAAAAAAAAACCCCACCAGGAGAAGAATCTCCTCCGTACACGTGTCGAGCCGAGGTTAAAAGTTGATCGCTAATACTGTGAAATCCGCAGACGTGCACGGACGATTAAAGTGCGATTAAGAGTAAAGCCTCGCTTCTCTGCTTCTCGTTTTGTTGTAGGTCATGATTTCTGCGCAGAGGGACTTCTCTGTGGAGAAAACTCGCTTTGCAAAAACCGGAATAACAAAGCGGAGTGCGAATGTAAGAGCGGCTACACGGCGATACAAGGAGATTCAACCTACTGTGAAGGTAAGACCCATTTTTTTCTCTTCGTTCCTTCTTCTTGCCCACTGAAACTGTTTGTCAGCAGTATTTCAAGTGTTGTGAGGAAAACTGCTGTGGAACCCTGACAAAGAGTGCTTGATGGCAGAGCTGCCACAGCTGAGCAGTGTTCAGATATGAAATAGCTGATGTTGATGGTGAGAACACTGGAAAAATACTGCAATTACAGCTTTTTTTATTTATTTCTCAGTAAAAATGAACCCGTGAGCACTTCAGCTTCAAGCTGTTCAATTAACAGACGTCTGCAAAGGTGTTTCTCAGAATTCCGCAGAAGCGCAGTTTCTCTGTATCTCTATATCTAACATTGCTAATTTAAAAAGGAAAAACTGGCACATAGGACCACACAGACGTAACTCCGGTTCAGCAGACCATATCCGCATTAGTGTTAGCTCGTGTAAATGCAGCAGAGGAAAGCAGAGTAGTAATGGAGCATCAAAATGCAAAGATTTAACGCCGCATTTCGTAAAAAATTCGAACCGTGAGTATCAGCAAGCCGTTAATTATCTAATCTCATGCGCTGTTTGAGCTGCAGTTAAAATATATCGAGCGCAGACGCAGTTAAAATATATAGCTCCAGACCACAATGACTGACATGCATTATAACTTATACAATCCTATTAGTATGTCCTCTTCGGTAGCTTTCAAACGACACCAGCACCGTGCTGCTGCAATCTCCAGTGACCGAGGAAGAGGTTTGAGGACGTCGGGCAGTTTAGCCGACTTTGGAGCTTTATGTGTGATTTAAATGACACCTCACGTATCACATAAAAATGCCCAAGGACAAAAATGCACATAGTTTAATAGTTTAGAAATAAAAAAAAAAAGTCTTAATTTTTTCTTCTGAGAATAATGATTCGAATCGTGAATTGAATCGAATCAACCTGAATCATAAATCAAATCGTCTCATGAATCAAATCAAACCAAATCATGAATCGTCCCGAATTGAATCCAAGTATTGAGCTGTATAATCAAATAGTTTACGAATAAATAGTTTAATGTTGAATTAAGGCGTCAAATACAAACCAATTTGTTTAGATGTATGCCTCTGAACTTTAGAAACATAAACAGCACCTCCTGACTGAACCTGATAACACATTATGTGCTGAGGAAGAATATGGTTTCATGATGCCTGCTACTACTGATTCAGCACTCTCTGAGGGAGGAACTGAATAACTGGAAATCACTATATAAAGAGCGGCACGATTAAGGTGTAACGCTAGCATTGTTCTGGATCGTTCTGTTAATTTTACTCGCTGTGACACCAAACACACATCAGTGAAAGAAGAACTTTATACACCTCAGTTTTTGCCTGGTGTGCGTCTCGCATGGATTTCTTCCAGAACAATAGAATTTCTCTTTAAATGTAATATATGTGATGCTTATTGGAATCTGGGCACATCTGAATTTCCAGTCTGGGGATGCAGTATCCAATCTGAAGTGAATTTCAGCCTTATATTTATTTCAGACATTAGCCTCTCTGAGCTCAGTACGCCTCTATAAATGTTGTTTATATGTTGATTACTGAAGCGTGGCCAAGTCAGGGTTATGAACGCAGAGAAAATATTCATTTCTTTTCGGAATTAGATAAAAAAAAAAGGAGCTCAGGAGTCTCTGGTGCTGCTTGAGACGGCTTTTGGCCATGATGTTCTCTAGGAGTAAACTGAATTTATCCTGATAGGAGTTTAGCGTGATGTGTCTCTGCTAGAGCGGCAGAAGCTTGTCAGAGAAGCCGAAAGAAACCGAGTCGACATGCATGGTCAGTCACGCGTTTCCTTAAAGTGACAGAAACACATGAAGCAGGGCTACATAATCTATAGTATTCTTCAAAAGTGATGAAAGTGCATTAAAGTTAAATAAAAAGCGACCAATCAGACAGCACTTCATCATAGACATTGTGAAGACGACTTCCTTTGTATTTGTTGTTTATTTTCTCACATTAAGAAGAAGAAGCCACACATACATTACAGCAGAATTTTTTTCTTCATGTATCCCAGCTGAGGAAGTTGGGGGTCAGAGCACAGGGGCAGCTATGATACAGCACCCCTGGAGCAGAGAGGGTTAAGGGCCTTGCTCAATTGCCTAATAGAGGCAGCTGGGCAGTACAGGGGCTTGAACCCCAATCCTCCGAGCAACAACCACAAGAGCCTTAACCACTTCAGCCACCACTGCCCCAGATAGCACCAATGACCTTCAAATATCAATACCACCCTATTTAAAAGAACCGTAGCTTTCTGTTTATGTAATTCTCACTATTATCTCATCCAGTGGTGTAATGTAACGAAGTAAAATTACTTTGTTACAGTACTTAAGTATTTTTTGAGAATTTTTGTACGTTACTTGAGTTTGTATATTTCTGTCAACTTTTACTTTTACTTCACTACTTTTTTGAAACAAATTCTATACTTTTCTCTTCGGTATTTTCGTTACTTACTACAAAAAAACCTGCGTTCAAATTTGTGGTAAAGGAAGTTTGTGGTTAGTGATGACTTTATGCTATGTCCATATGTAGCTCGGTATTTTTAAAAACAGATTTTTCTGCGTTTTTTTTTTTAATTCTGTCCACACGACCTACGTGTTAAAAATATTTTTGTCCACATGAAAACACAAAACGCCCTGTTAAGTGCTGTCAGGAGCATGCCTAGCCAATCAGAAGCCCAGACAAAACTTTATTACCGGTTCCGGTAGTTTAACAACAATGGCGCGTCGCAGGAAAACGATGCCCTTGACATGCAAAAATTTCATTATAGAATGTAGAAGTCCGACCGGGTCTCGTCCAAAACCATCATCACTGTGTGCATTATTGGAGTTTCGTATGTAGCAGCAGTGAGTTCCGCATTACATTCCGGCCCTCTGTTCATGAACGTAATGTGTGAGAAACTGCGCGTGTATGTGCACGCATGTAAGTCCAGTAAACAACGTTAACACAGTCAGTAGTTTACATAAGTCTGCTATTCCACAAAATATCTTCATAATCAAGGAGACCGGCGCACAGACAATGACGTCAATTTGTCAAAATCTCCGTTTCCCCTGTCCACACAACACCACTGAAAACGGAGTTTTGGAAAATCTTCACTTTGGCAGGAGTTTTAAAAAAGCTCTGTTTTCAATGACCTCAAACTGCATTAGCATGTGGACAAAAGGTCAAAACACAGAGAAAAAAAATCCCCGGCTACGTGTGGACATGTATGGAAACACTGATACTGTACACTTCATTACAATACAGTTCACTAAGTTCTAAAGGGCACTTCTTTCTTTCATGCAAGTCTTATTTTTTTGGTGGTGGATTTATTGAGAAGTTTAAGAAAGAATACAGCAATACAGAATAAAATTCATAATTCTCCAAATTATTACAGTCTTGCATTTTTTTTTTTATTTACTTCTACTTTTACTTTCCATACTTGAATACATTCATGAAAATACTACTTTTGATACTTAAGTACAGTTTATTTCAGATACTTTAAGACTTTTACTCAAGTAGAATTATATTGGGTGACTTTAACTTTTACTGGAGTCATTTTCTAACAAAATACCTGTACTTTTAATCAAGTGTGGCTTTTGGGTACTTTATACAACACTGATCTCATCTTTAATTAGATAACGCTCCTTAGTGCTGCTGCACAGGATCCCTCTAGCCGAAATTGGCTCGCTAGTTTAAAAAAAAAAAAAAGGAAAAGACTTTATCCCCTTGGTGCTTTGCCCATTGCAGGAGGAAACAGAGAAAAAGAAAATCAGCACTGGCTTTACCGTGTGTGTTCCTGACAAAAGCTGAAATCTGTTGCTCCAGAGAGAAAGTGCAGGGATAAAAACAGAGCTTAGACCCAGGTGAGCTGTATCATGGGGTTCTTTACAGCGTGATAAACTTGGACCACATTAAAGTTTCTTCCACTGTGCTAATGAGTAAACGTTGAGTACGTGCAGTTTTCTGAGCTCTATTTATTTTCTTTGCCTTAAATCGATCGAGCAAAGGATAGACTCATGTCTCATAAGTTAGAGAACAGCAGGTGATGCCTTCAGAAGGTTGTTGTTCTCATTAGGGCTAATTTACATGACATTGTAAACGTTTAAATTGTTTCTCATTGCCTTTATGAGGTTCTCATCTGCACGCTTTTTTTTTTACGTCTATAAACATTCTATAGATGCTATTTCATGTGACAGCAATCAGACCCAAGGCTGTTGAATGTGATAATGAATTAATGTTGACATGCTGATGAAGTTCAAATACACCGCGCTGATCAAGTCCTGTGTTTCTGACGCTGCCGAACATCGTATATAGAAGCTTTATAGAAATCCAGATGCAGTTCTGAATCCATGAGCAATCCTGTAGCGATGGCGAACCTTCTGGAAGAAGTAGACCTCCATTAGGTGTCACCAAATTGTTATTCTTCTGTGTCGAGTCTGAGTGTCCTTGGAGGAGCTTCATGGTGGACCATCAACTACAGAAAAAAAGTACAACAGTGACAAGCGCATCAGGGTGAGTCGGGGCAGGTCTGGATGGCGAGACGAGTCGCAGCAGAAGCGTGTCAGGATCAGGCTCCACATCACATCAGGCAGCAGGAGTGCAGGAGTGCACGTACCACTCGACAGCATCTAACACTTTAAGCTGGAAATTGTGTCAATTGCAGACGGACTTTATCAGCACAGAACCAGACAGACAGATTTTCAGGTGGCTTTAGCGTCCGAGAGAAACACCTAGACCGGGATGTCAAGAGCCTGAACACACAGACGAGTAAGCTTCTTCCCTTCATACTTCTGCATTTATTTCAGCCTTACAGGAGTATCACATGAAAGATGGAATCCAGTCTATTAACTAATAATTATTTCTTTTTCTTTTTATTAATTTTATTATATGAAATAAAACATGCTTTTTGAAACACAATTACAGCTGCCAGGTTGTTGTCAGAAAAAAAATCATTTCTTTTTTGTTTGAAATTCAGTTTCGTTTCAGCTTACTGTGTGATCTGCGGCAGGTCTTTCAAATCATGCGTCGGTTAATGATATTATTTTATTAACAAAGCGTTTAGAAAAACACTGTCGTTGAAATAGACAGGACTGACAAAGAGATGCCAGAAAACTCCGCACCAGATTAAAAGATGATAACGTGTCTTGATTCTTTTTTTTTTTTTTTATTAGCCGGTTAATTCACTCTAATCTTACGGAGGTTTAATGTTGAGCCTTTGTAAAAACACTGTTTGGAAGCAATTACAAAAGAATCCTGTGATTAAAGGGAAATCTTTGAAATCTAAACTGAATATTGGTCAGCGAGCAAATTGAAGAAATTGTGTCTTACCATGTAATGTTAGCTCGGTATTACGGTCTTAACGTACAAGTCTGATCATGTGGCCATATCTGACGTAGCGTCGTTGACTTTGACACATTTTTCAGTTGCTGCCATTTCCCACAATGCTGTGCAGCGTAGGTGACCAGCTGATACTAATTTGCTTGTGATCGAAAACTGCTGAAAAATTCTATGATAATTTCACATGAATATATTCAAGGGCACTGTTTTGTGCTGCATAATCACTGCTGAATGCTGGGAAATCCTTGAAAATATTGAATTTCTTGAGGCTTAGTGGTTAGCAAATTTACACCTCCAGGTTTCGGGTTCGATTCCTGCCTCCTTACATCTTGTGTGTAAGGAGTTTGCATGCTCCTCCGGGTTCTCAGGATCCCCCAGTCCAAAGACATACAATGAAAGCTGATTGCCATCTCTAAATTGTACATAATGTGTGAGTGTGTGCATGATTGAGCCCTAGGATGTGATGGTACCCCATCCAGGGTATCCCCTGCCTTGTGCCACAAGTCTCCTGGGATAGATTCCATATCCTGTGTAGGATAAGTGCTACAGAAAATGGAGGGATTGATTGATGAATGGATGGATGGATGGACGGATGGATGGATGGAGAGATAGATGGAAGGATGGATGGACTCTTATCTGTGTTTGGATGGTGATGGCATTGGGTAATCAATTCAGTTTGGTCAGATCTGAGATACAAATGATGTCCAGGACGCGATGATAGGAAGGCTGTCCAGTATCTTTTCAGCAACTTGCGAGGTGGATAAAGGAATAGTTTTGTGCCATCAGAGAAAGAATTTGAACAGATCACTGAGCACTATGAATTGTTATGAAGGAAGATCAAGAGTGGGCCAAAAACTGGCCCCTGAGGGACTCCATGAAGTCTAAGCAGCTTTATTTGTCACATATTATATATATATATATATATATATATATATATATACACACACACACACACACATCTATTACAGCACATATACCAGCTTGTTAGTACCTCAGGGTCAGAGCACAAGGTCAGCCATGTAGTAGCCTCCTGGACCAGAGAGAGTGTTAAGGGCCATGAACCCCCAACCTTCTGATTAGTAACCCCGAGCCTTAACCATTGAGCCACCAGTGTTGTGAGGTGACAGAACTAAACCTTTCCACTCTATGTGGCAGGTACACTGAAAACCAGGTCAGCTCAAACCTCCTGATCCCAAGAGTTGGGAAAAAAAAGCATGTCAAGGAAGATGAGGATCGAAAAGTTGAGTAAACCCCCTGTGACCGTAAGGAGGCCAGGTCTAAGTTTGTAAGCAGACAACCATGAAGGCACTTTGGAGAAAGGTATGAAGTCAGCAGTAGGTGAACTGGGTGTTGAACAGGGACCAAAAGAGGGAAACAGGTCTGTAGTGCGGTCAAGTGTGGGAGAAGTGTAAAACAAGACATGAGGAGATGGAAGGAACCAGATGTTCAAGAAGCGTGGACAGTAATCGGGTCGATGATTTGTAGTCATCAGCATAACTACTTCCTCAGCTTGAATGTGTCCTTATATTCTTTCTCGTCTCGATGTTTCTTTCATGAAAGCATCAGAGATGATAGAGAGAACGTGGAAGAGGGAGAAGAACATGACAGGAAATATCCTGTCCAGAATTAAGGAAGCAACAGTAGATAACCATTACTGTATGTGGATCAGAGATGTTATTGATTTTGGAAGGAAGTAAAACTGCCTTCCTCTAGAAGAGGAAAAAGAAACAAGCAGCATCCAATACTTAGCAAAATCTGTAGGTTATTTTCAAGTTCCTCTATTTTCTCTCTGTTCTTTTATACCAGAAAATGTCAGAAAGCCAGTAGCCCTGAGGCATCTTTCTAGCTTGCTTGGAGTTGATAATGCAGAAATAAGTCAAAGGTGTGGAGGGAGCTGTGCGGACTGTAGAAACGACCTTGTTTGCAGGCAAATCTGAAAAAGACAGCCTTGGTAGGAATGAGAGCGCTGGAGAGGAGAGTAAAGATGGTCTTAAAGTCACTCCTTTATGTAATGTAACAGTAGCAGTGCACACTGGAAGAGGTGGAGTGGTGTTGAGGACCAACCACGGCCTGAGGAATTACTGGTGAAGGCAATGATCTTTATGGATGATGAAGGCGAAAAGCATATTAATAAATTCATAAAGTTCAGCAGAAGAAGAAGAAGTATAACATGTCCAGGGAGATGATAAGCAAACATGTCCTGGTAAAAGTATTATGCTAATTATCCTGCTAGAATGGAATAAGAAGATTCAAACAGCCTTGCTGTTTTCCATTCTCAGAGAGAAAAATAACACATCTGCCAACACTCTCTTAACATCTCTGAGCACTTGGAAAAGGTCAGATGAAGAAGCGTCTTAATTAAAGAAAAAAAAAGACAGACACATCTGTGTAGTTCTCTCTCTCTCTCTGTGCTACTGGTGAAATAGATGTGAGCTAACTAGAAACACAAGACTTCCATTTCTTTGTTTAATTTGTACATCAGCGTTATTAAATGCAGACGGACGCTGCCGATGGCGGGGATCGAACCTGGATCTCCGCCGTAAGCTTGATCGCTCGCAGTAGCAGATCAGATCCAAATGCAGTACATGTGCTGCTTTTATTTAACAAAACAAAGACTAACACAACTTGCATTAAACATAACATAACTATGACATGGAAACTTAAATAACCTCAACAAAACATGACTATGCCATAGAAAACCTCATTAACACAGCGTCCGGCCTTACGGCACACACACAACGTCAACAGATATAAATATAATGACTGACCATGACAGAGACAGACATGTATAGAGCAGCACATCAAGGGAAAACAAGGGACAGGTGAGAAAGCGGGAAAACACATTTGGAACGGGCGTGGCACTGCCCACGTGGGAATGATACATAAATAAACAACTTGCCAGGACCCCCTGGTGGTCTGGCAAGGAACTGTCCCAGTAACACCTGATAGTTAATATCTGTTTTTTGTTAATTTTCTTGAAAGAGATGGCTGTATTAGCCATGCTAGCTCATTGTTATACGTTTTCCTGTATCCAGTCATCCTCTTCCCTTTTCTTGGTTTGTTTTTATCTCTTAACGCTTGACAACGATCATACGCAGTAATCCAGCGACACACATGAGCCATGTCCATGCACCAACTTCAGTGTTAATCTATTGCTTGTTGTTCAGCAATAAATGGATTTTGGCTTCAGTTGATCTACTTTTAAAGGGGGCAGAAGACATTTATGACATATTTTAGGTCAAGGTTTAAAGTTGGAGCTATAATCAAACGACTAAACAGTTTTGATAGCAGGTGAAGATGCCGCGATGTATGCGGTCGTTGACGTCAACCCCTCTGAACATCTTTGAGATGCTCTGGAACTGAAGTCTCCTCAACATCCCAATATCAGAGTCTGTTGGTAGGACACAGTGGTAAAGCATGTCCATGTTTCACAAATATGCATATTAAACACACACACACACAAAAAGGATCAAGTTGTGTGCTAGCCGTGATTGGCAGAAGGTTAAACAGGTTTTCTTATCAGGACACATGAAGAACAACAAACATCACACAGGCCTGAGTTCGTGCTAAAACCATCAGTGAGCTATCACGCTATTAATCAAAAGATAAACAACACACACAACTAGTGTTTCATAAAAAGCCAATGCAGCCCAGTTTCTCAGGCGTTTAAAATATACTCCAGTCTGTAATTCCTCAGAAGCAGCTCTGTGTCAGTGTTATGCCCTGACCTGAAGCCTCTTCTACACTCCTGATTGTCTAGAACCAAAAAAAAAAAATCTTCCTGCATTTTCAAATCCAGCGTACAGACAGTGTTAAAAATCCGCCATCCCTGCAGAACATTTTAGCCTTACATGTCCATGTTGCTGCACAAGACAAAGAAGTGTATTAAAAATGATGAATAGGAAAAAAATAGTAAATACATCAAGCATTAATTTGTGTGACATGGATGCCAGGATCTCACATAGTGTCCAGCGAATCAGTGAAGTAAACCCAGTCCTCCTTCCTCTAATCATCTCCTGCTTTTCAGGATCGCCCGACCGTGTAGCTCCTGCAGTCTGAAAAGACAGAGCGCTTGCTTTATTTCCTCCAGAGAGAGAAGAAAGAGAACCAGAGAAGCAAAAACAACCCCAGATATTCCAGATACCCTTTAGAATAATTGTTCCTGCCCTGCCTCGGATCTGCCTGAGCCCCTGCGAAAACTGTGATCTTGAGGATCTACAAGCTGCTTTAACTGTTTTGCCATTTTGGGTTTTTTTTTTCCTCCATCGAGCTCATCACATGGGCTAAAACAGAGGAACATCTCTTTCTTTTCTCTCTTTTATATTAATACCACAATACACTTTTACATTAATACCACAGTGCAGTCGAATTCGCAAATGGGGTTCGTCAGGACAGTTTGTTTCTGTAGTAACAGCTCACACACAATGTCAAACAGAAGCACTGATGGTTTTTGGGAGACATATTTATTTTACATTTAGGGAAGGAGTCTCCAGTGTCGGCACTTTGGAACAGTCTCAGTGCTTTTGAAAGTTTTCCAGCATGGGAACATCTTGGCAAAAGAAGATTTTGGTTTAAAAAAGAATAAATAAAAAGCTAGTTTTTCAAGCTAGTGAGAGAGAGAGAGAGAGAGAGAGAGAGAGGGAGAGCGAGAGCGAGACAGAGAGAGAAAAGAGAAAAAGAGAGAGAAAGGGAAAGAGAGAGTGAGCTAGAGAGAGAAAAAGAGAGGGAGGGAGAGAGAGAGAGGGGAGAGAGAGAGTGGGTGGAGCTGCTGAAGGCTTGCAGTATCACGTCATTTATCACCTTGCTAATGATCAAAAAATATATTTCTAAAGCCGACCCAAAAGTGTTTAAAATAAAGGTCTTGTGAGCAAGGCAAAAAAGTTTCCTTCTTTTCATAGCTTGGAATGCAAAATGATATTTCAGTATGTTAGATATTAAAGTATTTTATTTTTAAATATTAAAATGCCTGAGAATATTTTTGCTAGCGAGTTAAACTTGGGAAAGAACTTTCCTGGAGCTTTTCAAGGAGCTTTATTTCCAGCTGCAGAAAGAAAATGGATATAAATATAAAAACAGAGGGGGGAAAAGGATAAAATTGTGAAATTTAGTCAGTTTTTTTTTTTTAAGATACACAGCTTTGTATGCAAAGGCTATAAAGAGTCACTGAGTGTGTGACAGACATTATACGTCTAAAAAAAATCATTAACACTTTCCACTTTCCATCAAGACCTTTGCAGGAAATGCTAATGCATCTCCTCGTTCCCAGACGGACTATTTTCAGAGAGGGAGGTAATGGAGAAAAAGAAAAGCTGTAGAGATGGGAAGATTGAGAATAAAAGACCTCGGTGCCACCGGGACTCGCGTCACGGTCTCGCTGAGGCTCCATTAAGGAGGATTCTCGAGTGAAAAAGACATTTATAAGGTGAAAAAGTTCCTGTCCAGGTAGAACATGCTTATAAAAAGTGTTTCAGGAGCAACAAGATGACATCTTTAACCACATAAACAGGAGCATACTGTCTTATATATCCTGTCATCTTTTTCTTTTGAACTGTATGTTTACGTCATAGAGAGCGAGAGTCTTTGTGTACATTTTTCCTATGAGTCTTATATTAATTTCCACAAGATTGAGCCAGATACACCGATCAGCCATAACATTCTGAGCAGTGAATAAGACTGATGATCTCCTCATCATGGCACCTGTTAGTGGGTGGGATATATTAGGCAGCAAGTCAACATTTTGTCCTCAAAGTTGATGTGTTAGAAGCAGGAAAAAGGGACAATCGTAAGACCACTGGATCAGAGCATCTCCAAAACTGCAGCTCTTGTGGTGGTGTTCCTGATCTGCAGAGGTCACTATCTATCAAAATTATCCATGGAGACCCCACCACAACTTACAGGACTTAAAGGATCTGCTGCTAACATCTTGGTGCCACAGCACACCTTCAGGAATCTAGTAGAGTCTATGCCTCGACAGGTCAGGGCTGTTTTAGCAGCAAAAGGGGAACCAACACAATATTAGACAGGTGGTCATAATGTAATATTATGATGGTGTTTGTTAGCCTTATGACATTCAGCTTGACTTTCTGATGCCTCTTGTCTTTGTAAAACAAACTTTTTCTGTATCTCAACACCGATGAAGAAGCTCCAGTTCCAGTTCATCCCAGAGGTGTTCAGTGGGGTTGAGTCAGAGTCAGGGTTCTGTGCAGGACACTCTGGTTCTTCAACCCCAACCTTCACCTCCTCACCATGTCTTCATGGAGCTGCTTTGTGCACATTGTCGTGCTGGAACAGGGTTTAAGTCTCTTAGTTCAAGTTGAGGTACGATTATGAGTATACAACATACAACATTCAACATGCAGTATCTATACAGTATAAGAAGGCAAGTGTCATGCTCTGGGCAATGTGCTGGGACCCCTGCATTCTTGTAGATGTTACCACCTACCTAAACATTGCTACAGACCAGATTCACATCTTCATGGCAACAGTGTTCACTAATGGCAGGTTCAAGGAACATGACACAGAGTTCAAGATGTCAACCAAATTCCCCAGATCTTTGTGTTTGTGGGATGTGCTGGACAAACAAGTCTGATCAAAGAAGGCTCCATCTCACAACTTACAGGATTTGAAGGATCTGCTGCTAACAGTCTTGTGGCGTTTAGGCCTCAAGAGTTAGAGCTGTTTTGGCAGCACAAAAATGGAACTATCAGATACCAGACTCATTTGCTGGATGAGGGACTTACAGTGATTGTGTTTCACCTCAACTCAAGTCATTCATTTCACTTTTGTCTCTAATGAAATTATTTACTGATGCATTCACACTGTGATGGTACTCATTGTGTTTACTCATAATACATGAGTTCTAGGGGGCATGATGAACAGATGGATGAATAGAGGTATATGGGGGGTGGGGTGGATGGATGGAGGAATAGGTGGATGGTGGGGTAGATTGGATGGATGGAGGTAGTTGGGATGGAAAGAGGGAAGGATGGATGGATGAATGGATGGAGGGAGGTTTAGATGGGATAGATAGAGGAAGGGTTGGATGGATGGATGGAGGGGTAGATGGGATAGATAGAGTGAGGGTTGGTAGGAGGATTGGACAGATAGATAGATAGATAGATAGATAGATAGATAGATAGATAGATAGATAGATAGATAGATAGATAGATAGATAGAGGGTTGGAGAGGTAGATGAGATGGTAAGAGGGCAGGATGGATGGATGGATGGATGGATGGAGGGAGGGATGGGAGGGTTAGATGGGATGGATAGAGGGAGGGTTGGAGTAGTAGACTGGATGGAAAGAGAGCAGGATGGATGGACAGATGGATGGATGGAGGAAGGGACCAGGACTGAGAGCTGGAGGAGTAGACTGGATGGATGAAGGGAGAGTTGGAGGGGTAGATGGGATGGATGAAGGGAAAGTTGGAGGGGTAGATGGGATGGATGAAGGGAAAGTTGGAGGGGTAGATGGGATGGATGAAGGGAAAGTTGGAGGGGTAGATGGGATGGATGAAGGGAGAGTTGGAAGGGTAGATGGGATGGATGAAGGGAGAGTTGGAGGAGTAGATGGGATGGATGGAGGGGGACTGGATAGAGGGATGGACATAATTTGTTCTATTGTTCAATACATTCTATAATTTGGATGTTAGAACTCTACAATACACTATCTAACCGTCTTTTGTTTGTGTGTGTTTGTGTGTGTGTGTGTGTCGGTCCTGTTCAGGTAATATTTGCTGTACATGGTGCAATACTGTCCTAATGATGAGCCGAGGTAACCAGTGATGAAATAACACAGAATATCTAGATTCTTGCAACAAAAACTACTCAAATTTCACATCCCAGTACACACTTATTCAGATATGAAGCTCAGGAGACAAAGAAAGACCATCAATGTTAAGATTTAGGCCACGCCCACTTTGGCCTTGAACCTAAATCCAGGTGTGACTGTTTGGAGCACTAAATAAATAAAATTAAAAGATCTTAGTGAAGGTAAAATGCAGAGGTGCATAGCATTAACATCGACAGGGGTTTTTTGAATGTTGATGTGTCGTGTGTGTGTGTGTGTGTGTGTGTGTGTGTGTGTTGGATGTGCCCATGCGTATCCACACGTCTTCCCTCAAACGAGCTGTATTCGCTCAGCAGCCTGTTGGAGAATTGCCTTTTTTCCCTGAAGCCTTTGAAAGATGAGTGTGAACGTGAAGGCTAAATGAGGTGATTTTCATCACAGAAGGGAATAATAAGTCTGCAGGGAAGTGATATCAACTCTACTTCAGAGGAAAGCATCGTATCCATTATTAGAAAAAATGCTTCTCTCCTTTCTGAAGGGGTTTTTATCCTGTGCTGAACGTAGTCGAGTCCTGTATTGCACTGAATTATCTGATATTGACGTGTTTGATCCCCGCGCTCACCTTATAGTTGGGTTTGGAAAAAAAAATATTTGGAAGTTGCCTCTGTTCCTGTAACTGAAACTTTGTGTGACTGAGAGAACTATAATTTTACTGAACCAAGAACCAGGTGAGATACACCGCCACACCTCTTGGTATGTGAAACAAGGAGAACAATATGGTGGAGACTTTAGAACTTTTTGTGTGTGATGGATGTGCTGCAATAGAAACTATAAAAATACCTGAATATCATCGACAAAATAAGTTCCAAAGCGCAGTAATGTTAATAGGGGCACTAGTTTTACCTGCCCAGATATACACTTTTATAGTTGTTCCAGTTCTTTGTGAGCACAAGAGGAATGTATCTGAAGACTTCGAAGTGTGTGCGCAGTCAGAATCGTGAGTTTGTCCTTAAACGGTACGTCCAGTCGGACCGAGAGAGAGTAAATAAAGCAAGGTTCAACCATTTGATGGTTCACTGGAGAATGGCATCTACTCCCATCCATTTTCTGTAGCACTCATGTGTGTGATTGTTCCCTGTGATGGGTTAGCACCTGTCCAGTGTGTCCCCCGCCTTGTGCCCCGAGTCCTCTGAGATAGACTCCAGGTTCCCCGTGACCCTGTGTAGGATAAGTGCTACAGAAAATGTGTATCGCATGCCTGAGGCAAAAGTACTAACCATTATGCCACCATGCCTCCATGGCATCTACATGTCTTAATAAAAATGGATTTGTAGTACCTACATGATTATCATTGTAGAATTCTGATATCTCTGTCTTAGCGAGCAAACAGAGATTTTTGTGGTGGCTCAGAAGGTCAGGGTTCAAGCCCCAGCACTGCCAAACTGCCACTGTTGGGCAATTGAGCAATGCCCTTAACCCTCTCTGCTCCTGGGGCGCTGCATCTTATCTGCCCATGAGCTCTGACCCCAACTTCCTCAGCTGGTTTATGCGAAGAAAAGAATTGCACTGTGCTGTAATGTATGTGTGGCGATAATAAAGGCTTCTTAAGGACCTCCAGTAACAGGGGGTCTTATGGGGTATTACACTGGATGGAGGCGCCTGGCTCTCTTCAGAAAGGTTACACGTTAGCAAGTAATACGCTTCCGAGCCTCCAGAGAGATTTTACATGATCCCCAGTCAGTGAGGAAGGTGTCCTTGGTGATTTTCTCTCTCCGGTGGAGATCCAAACCCAAGCAGACTCCTTTTTGTCAGGAAGGCCTTGCATCATCAGCAGGCTAGAGTCTCTGCTTCTCGCTGAGATGTCAAACAGAACTTTGATATTTTTTTTGCTCGTGTCTCCGGATGATCAGCCACTTGTTCAAGTCTCATAGTTGCAGCAGTCCCAAGGGAACATCCATCACAGCTGCTGTCAGCAGTCCGAGCATCCTTAGCAAGAGGCAGAATCACACGTCAGGTGAAATAATGTCTGCCATACACATGGCTAGCATGCTGATGAGTTTGGTGGCCTGTTAGAGAGCTCCTTTCTAAGGTTCTTCATGAGACCAAGTGCCACCCTGAGACCAGGGAACATTGGGTTTGGACAGTGGAACTAAAGCTTGAATTTCTTGGATTGTCATCAGGACCCATTGATCCAAAGCTTCCAGCTGTCTTCATGGCCATGACTTGTAGAGCTGTGTAGTGATGCAGGTGCATTCCAGGACCTCACCCGCAGGGTTAACTTGTGGAGCTCAGGCTTCTGCTGAGGTCCGCTAATGATATCTCAGATTGCTTTGCTTCAGTAGTTGTTGCTATGAGAGCAATGATGTGAAGAAACTGCAGCACACATTTTATATCCAATCTTCAGAGCAGTGGCTGCAAGGCGTATACGGATCTGTGCTGCTATATGGGGTTTGTGTTTTTTCATCGCAGTACAGCTTTTTATAGCTGATCCTGATTAGAGAGAAAAACCAAAGTTGGATGACTGATTGTCTGTGCAAAATAAAATAATAATTCTGGAAAAAAAAAGTTATGACAAGTTGACAATGTTTTAACTGGAACTGCGGCTGCATGCAGTCACACCTCTTCTCTTGAGTTTCTGCTTGTAAAGCTGAGGTGAAACAACCCATGTCATCATCAGGTCTAGCTGGACTTCTGATTGTAGTATCAATCACAATCTAGATAATAGGCAATGTCGGTTACTTAGTCTATAGCAGCTAGGTCTTAAAGGGGTGTTTTGTTTCATTTTAAATCAGCATCAGCACTCTATGGATTGTAAAGAAAGCAAACCCATAGATTGACACGGCAAGTTATTACATCAAGTATTTTGAACTGGTTTCACATCCTACAGTTAGCAAAAAAGTGCTCTGCTTGCACAGCTAATAGTGGACTTTTGTCTAAAATGTCCAATTTCTCTGGAAACTTTTTGCAGTATGTTGAACATTTAATAAATTTACGGATACAGAATTGTTGTTTCGTACTCTATCGCTTAACCAAGGTTACCATATGTTAAGGTTTCCATTACTATAGTTAAATATAGCATGTACTGTTGTTGTTGTTTCAGGGTCGCCACAGCTGATCATTTGGTCCACATGTTTCTATTCGGCACAGGTTTTTATGCCGGATACCCTTCCTGACGCAACCCTCCCATTTTATCTGAGCTTGGGACCACCAGAGTTAACTCTTTAGTGGCTTAGCTCCCTGACTTGTGTTTATGATAACCTCATAGATTTGTGTATCAGACTCAAACATTTGCTTAACACAAACAGGGGCTTCGTCATGGCCTTGATGTTTCTTCAGTGAAGTTTAAACGAGACAACAAACTTTATTCGTTGGACAGTACACAGACATCTGTGACATAAAAAGCGACAGTTCAGTTAATCGTTGTCGAAATGCACAAAATCCCTGCGCATGAATGAATCGTGTATCATGTATAATGAAACGTTTTCTTCCTGTTAAACTGCAGTCTATTACTTCAGAGCTAACAAGTTCATTAAGGTGCTAATACTTTGAGACTTTTTATCAAATAACAAAACAAAGACGTTTTCTTATCTTATTCAGATTAGTTCAGAGGAAAAGGCGTAACGCATCGGAGTGAACCTGGAATCGATGAACACTGACACTGGTCTATGCTACACATTACCATGGTGATGGATTAGCGACGCTGAATTTTAACACGCGCATATTAGGGAGTTAATTAAGGTCGTTCTCTGTTCAATAAAATCCAGATTATTCACTTGTAAACGGTTTATTTTCTACAAACGAGACTTTAATATTCATAAGCATTTTTATTATTTTTTTTACTGAGGATCTGCGATGTGATAAATGACGAATAATTGCGATGTTAATTGTGATAGATTATCAAGTGCCCTCGTTATGCAAATGAGTGGGCATGAATTAATCAGTTAAATCCTGTTAGCGTGTTAGCATACGCGTAGGTTCCTTGTAAAGGCACTAATTCTATTCATTCTTTAAAGTGTGAAATTTACATGCTGTTTATTTGATACTTTATAGTCAGAGCTTGATAGTTTTTTCATCAGAGACAAGACTTTTTTCTTGCTTTTGCTTTGATGGTCTCTGTCTAATGGATGTGTACTGTATCTCCTTTATGCCTTTTAAATCTCATTGAAAAGAAATAACTTTTTTAAAATGAAAAAAAAGTATTAATACTATGAAGTAGATTCCACTGTGACTTTGGCAGAAGGGAAATTCCTCTTAATTGACTCCGGCACAGACGACAGCGTTGACACTTTGTCACACGGCTCTCGCAGTCATTAGTACAGAAGGCTCCGAGATGGACGCTGCACTCTGACAGAGTCAGGAACAAAAGATTTTTCATATGAAGCAGAAGGGAATTGTGGGAGGGTTGTAATTGGATCACTAGAGAGGAATAGAAACTAGCATGAGACGAGGCTGGAGTCGCGTTCCACTTCATCTCTCTGTCACCAAGAGACTCGTAATGTGATTTTAAATATATTTAAAAGAACCAAAAGCTATACCTATATATATATATATATATATATATATATATATATATATATATATATAGGTATTATATTATATATTTATATATATCCAGTGCACTTTAGTACTTAATTCTTGCAACGTTTTTTTTCTCCACTGATATTTGTCTCCTTATATTTATCACCTGATCGTGACTCAGTTAATATAATATATGCTGCTCTTTAATAATAATTTTCATGTGCAGTGTTTTTTATAATCCTTCATCATCCCAGTATTATATTAGAAGAAGGCTCGGTGTCTGTGGCCTGCTTAGTGATGAAGGGACTTGGTGGAGGTTAGGATTTCATATTTATGATAATTCCATCATCACATGAAGTGAGATAGAGGTGTGCATGAATGTGGCTGCATTACTGTGTATTATAGCGCTGTGCTGCTGAATTCTTCAATTCCGGTCAGAAAATTCTTCACCTGCGTGACCGCGTGTCTATAGTAATCTCAGAGGAATGGACGCAGGGATGCAGAATTATTATTTTTTTAATAGTACTGTTATTCAACTAAGAAAAAAAAACTATAGTCATCGCTATGGTAACACTTTCTGTAAGAGAGGATGTGGTTCATGGAAGGAGGCTTTTATATCAGTGCTGTAAAAGTCATTAAAGCTCTTAAACAATGACACAGTGCTGTGGTGTAGGAGGAATAAAACAATTTGAAGCTGAAGTTTATGCAGTTTATGGAAATAATTTTTTCATTTAATTACATTTTTGTTTAATCAAGCCTTATTCATCAGCTTACTAATAACAATGCATATTGTGTTTGTGTTCAGAAACCAGATGCTGCTGTCAAAGTGTGAGAGAATAGAGTTACAGTAGTGTAGAGTTACAGCAGTGTAGAGAATAGAGTTACAGTAGTGTAGAGTTACAGCAGTGTAGAGAATAGAGTTACAGTAGTGTAGAGAATAGAGTTACAGTAGTGTAGAGTTACAGTAGTGTAGAGAATAGAGTTACAGTAGTGTAGAGTTACAGTAGTGTAGAGAATAGAGTTACAGTAGTGTAGAGTTACAGCAGTGTAGAGAATAGAGTTACAGTAGTGTAGAGTTACAGCAGTGTAGAGAATAGAGTTACAGTAGTGTAGAGTTACAGCAGTGTAGAGAATAGAGTTACAGTAGTGTAGAGTTACAGCAGTGTAGAGAATAGAGTTACAGTAGTGTAGAGTTACAGTAGTGTAGAGAATAGAGTTACAGTAGTGTAGAGTTATAGTAGTGTAGAGAATAGAGTTACAGTAGTGTAGAGTTATAGTAGTGTAGAGTTACAGTAGTGTAGAGAATAAAGTTACAGTAAAGTTATAGTAGTGTAGAGAACAGAGTTACAGTAGTGTAGAGAATAGAGTTATAGTAGTGTAGAGAATAGAGTTACAGTAGTGTAGAGTTATAGTAGTGTAGAGAATAGAGTTACAGTAGTGTAGAGAATAGAGTTACAGTAGTGTAGAGAATAGAGTTACAGTAGTGTAGAGTTATAGTAGTGTAGAGAATAGAGTTACAGTAGTGTAGAGTTACAGTAGTGTAGAGTTATAGTAGTGTAGAGAATAGAGTTACAGTAGTGTAGAGTTTCGGTAGTGTAGAGAATAGAGTTACAGTAGTGTAGAGTTATAGTAGTGTAGAGAATAGAGTTACAGTAGTGTAGAGAATAGAGTTACAGTAGTGTAGAGAATAGAGTTACAGTAGTGTAGAGTTTCAGTAGTGTAGAGAATAGAGTTACAGTAGTGTAGAGGTTCAGTAGTGTAGAGAATAGAGTTACAGTAGTGTAGAGTTTCAGTAGTGTAGAGAACAGAGTTACAGTAGTGTAGAGAATAGAGTTACAGTAGTGTAGAGAACAGAGTTACAGTAGTGTAGAGAATAGAGTTACAGTAGTGTAGAGTTTCAGTAGTGTAGAGAATAGAGTTACAGTAGTGTAGAGGTTCAGTAGTGTAGAGAATAGAGTTACAGTAGTGTAGAGTTTCAGTAGTGTAGAGAATAGAGTTACAGTAGTGTAGAGGTTCAGTAGTGTAGAGTTACAGTGTGTTAAGTCTGATGTTGAGTCTGATGTATGAATAATAATAAAGCAGAGTTATCTTTAAATGATGATAAATGAGCCTCTACAGTCTGATCTTTGTGTCCTGTACATGAACTGGGATTGTCTGACCTTCCCTGAGGGCAGCAGAGGAACCTGTGTCTTCTTTCTGCTCTCACACACACCCTGTAGGCCTGCAGGACGTAGAGTTCAGAAACTTCTACACACTCCATTCCCTGCTCCACACTGGCACCTAGCTGTCCGTGTCTCGGCCTTTTGTTGCACCGCTCACACGGTTTCATTCCTCAGACTAACAGCTGGAAGCAGGGTGTGAAAGTGCAGTGTGAAATCTCTCAGCTGGTCAGGAAGGCTTTATTTAATAAGAATCGTTTCATTCACGCTGCATTTTAAAGGAACATCAGGTTCGAGAAGCTGAGCTCAGGCACCCAGGTAACCCTGTCGCTAAGAAGTCATCTGGAGATTGTTAGAGAGAGCTTATTAATCACACACACACACACACACACACACACACGTCAAGGCAAGTACATCATGACATTTATGTATGGTTTTAAAGCATTTCAAGCCTGTTAATGGCCAAATCATCATCATCATCATCATCATCATCATCATCATCATCATCCTGCCAAGGCTGAAGGATTCTCACACTTGTTGCTTTTTCTTTCTTTTTTTTTTTTTACATTTTTAGATCCCAGTTGTTGTATTTCATATCAGTGGAACATCAAGGAAACTAAAGCTGCTGATTTACTGATACCTTTCATCACTTTCCATACTTTGTACTGATATTCAGTTTCTCTTTCTCTCTCTTTCTTTCCCCCCAGTCCACACTTCCCAGTTTAGTGAAATCAGTCAAGAGGTAGAAAAGAGAGAGTGGAATGGAGGCACAAAACAGGGAGCTGGAGACAAAAAAAATTAGAAAAAGAGAAAGAAAGGGAGAGAAAAGGCCGTTCTGAGAAAGGAATAGAGAGAGAGAGAGAGGCGTACACACACACACACACAGTCAGCAGGAACCCCGCAGGCTAATTAAAATGCTGTGTGTTTGATTACCTTGGTGTCCCACAGTTCACTTCTACAGCACACTGTTTAGTGTAACACACTTTTCACAAGATTATGACGGGACGCGGAAGAAAGAAACACGATGATGAAGTCAACTTCAATCACACGCAGCTGAAATACCACCAGGCTGCAAAATCGTGGCATGACATCCTTACAAAATATGAATAATGTGCTCTGTGTGTGTGTGTGTGTGTGTGTGTAGGATGTGTGTGTGTGTATGTAGGATGTGTGTGTGTGTGTATGTAGGATGTGTGTGTGTGTGTGCGCGCATGGGTGTGAGCAAAATGGCAGCTTGCGCTTGTAAAGCACAACAAATGTAACGCATCAAAGGGAATGGAGACGAATCGGACGAATGGCGCGGAATTCCCTCCAGACCGCATCAAAGTGGAGCCCACAGCAAACTGGTGGCATGGTGTGTCATGCTGGTTGACTGACCGCTTTGAAAACAGTGAGAACCTTGTTTTCTGATGCTCTGTTGAGCAACCCAGATCATCACGGCATCCTGACAGAACCACAACAAGCTGGTGGTTTCTATAAGACGCACCGCTAGCAGTGTGTGTCGCTTTGAGCGTATGGAAACACAGTAAAAACAGCTATGCTGTGCACTTGTGATTCTTATTAACCCTTATTACTTCTTATTCATGAAATCGGGCACAAAGTTGTTGGAGCATAATATTTTTGGCATGTCCAGATGCTTTACCCTTCACCTAGCTTTTGAACACATGACAAAGACAACGTTGGTATCGTGGGTTGACTCTCGAAACAGCTTTCACTGACTGAAATTTTTTTTCGTAAACTCGCATCGCTTGGCTTTCCACTGACGCAAACGAGTTTTGAACGGCTCCCGGACGTACCTGCGACTTAGTCGACGTTCAGCTTCGTATGCTGATGCAAATTTCTTGCTAAAACTTATAAGGGAGGGCATTCGTATACCGAGGTTCCACTGTACATAACCCAGTCTCACAAAAATCAAAAAACTTTTGCATGCAACTTACTGTATCTGCAGCACTTTTAAAATGATTTTGATCATTTTAACCAGATATCCATATGTAATAAAATGGCGGCATTGGTGGCTCAGTGGTAGGTTTCTCACCTACTATGCGGAAGGGTTCGATTCCCAGCCAATCAGTTCCCTTTTTCAGGTTTTGCAGGTCACATGATATTCTTACATTTACGCACATGGACAAAACTGTTGGTACCCTTCCATTAAAGAAAGAAAAACCAGTGAAAATCGGACATTGTTTTTTAATTGTGGTTCAACAGAAAAAAAAAAAAAACTAGTGAAACTGGCCTGGATAAAAATGATGGTGCCCTTAACTTAAAGTTCTGGTGCACAGCCTTTTGAGGCAAGCGATTCCTGTACCTCTCAGTGAGACTTATGTACCAGTGGACAGGTATTTTGTCCCACTCCTCGTGAGCAGACTACTCCAGCCGTCTCAGGTTTGAAGGGTGTCTTCTCCAGACTGCATGTTTCAGTTCTTTCCACAGATGTTCAATGAGATTTAGATCAGGGCTCATAGAAGGCAGCTTCAGAATAGTCCAGTGTTTTGTTCTTAGCCATTCTTGGATGTTTTTAGCTGTGTGTTTTGGGTCATTAAACAAAAATGAAGAATACAAAGAAAAGAACATTGTACCTACTGTGAACATGAAGGAGGCTTGGTTATGTTCTCGGGCTGCTTTGCTGCATCTGGGACAAAGAAATCTCAAGGCTTTCTACAGCAAATTGCGCTGCCCGGTGTCAGAAAGCTCCCTCTCAGTCGCAGGTCATGGGTCCTCCAACAGGAAGTGAGCAGCGTATCAGTGTCAGTAAACTGTCAATGTTTCATGTCAATTATCTCCGTCATGGATATGCCGAGATCTGTGCTAAACGACATTACCCATCAGCCCCAGCATGCCTATTATTCCTGAATAAAACCAGCAGATGAGATGGTCAGGGGTTTGGAGATGATGCTGGATGCATGTGCAGATTTTTTTTTTGTGTAACGTGCAAAACACCAACTAAATCTGTGATTACCAGAAACCTGAACACTAAAAAAAAAGCTAAAGACTATGAACGAGACTCTGTGGTGCAGACCACACACACACACACACACTCTCTCTCTTTAAAGCTTGACAGGTGCTAATGAGGAGTAACCTGAAACAGGTGGGAGTTAACAGTGGGACGTGGTCAAGTGACATGCAAGGGGTGATGGGTAATGACAGAGATCAGCAACATGAACTGAAATGAGTGACGGTTCAAATACGGTGCGCACTTCCTGTCACGGTGAGTAGGGAATAGTTTGAGTTCGTTCGCGTGAAATCAAATCAGGTCAAAAGACGAAGAGAAGCAGGATGAACATTTCTGGAAAAAAAAAAAAAAGATTATATTTAACAGACATTGTAATCAGATAGTGATAAATTTTAATGTTGTACTTTTTATTTATTTATTTGTTTGTTTGTTTTTGTTTATTTGTTTGTTTGTTTTTATTTATTTATTGTTATTTTTTATTTTATTTATTTATTTATTTATTTATTTATTTATTTTATTTATTTATTTTTTTGGTTGTCTCAGTCCAGTACCTAATGACGCTGTTGCATATCTCGGATCGCAGAATTTGTAGACTGTGTAAAATGGAGATTTTCCGAGCTCGTATCCTGGACCTTCTCTTTCACTTCTCTGCGGTTCTCTGGCCACAGGACCGTGAAATCAGATCATGTCTGGAAACCGGAGAGATTCCGGCCTTCCTGCTCGCCAACTCCAGCACAATTCCATGCAACAGCAGAAGCGAAAAACCCTCAAGTTACGTAGCAACGCTCCGAGCCGGGCGTGTGGATCGACGTCTGGAATATTATATATAGCAGACTGAAAAGATTAAAGAAGATTTACTTTCAGGATGAAATGGATCTGAAGGGAGAATATTGTGAAATTTAAAGACATCCATTAGGCAGGAGGACGAGTGCAGAGTAAATGATGGCACACACACGCACACACAGGGTGTGTAAATCCTGCCTTGTTCTGTTTTATCCCAAAGATCCGATTCATTTTCTTCCCATAGTCTCAAACTACCGATCAGATTTTCAGAAGAATTTGTAAGGAGTCTCCAGTGTTAGCGCTTTGTAACAGTTTTCCATCAAGTGCTAACAGAAACACACCCAGTATGATGCCACATAACTATATGATCGTCTCTGTGTGATATTATCTTGACATCATGATGTACTGCATTCCCTGCACCTCCATGCGCCTGCTGCTTTCCAGTGGACAGTTCCTGCGGTCTTCAGATTTAATGAGCTTGAGCTTACGAGTGACCTTCCCTAAGGTCAGGTGACGTCTGACTGTGCAGGAGTTCTTTAAATCGGCTGATTTCAGACATGATATGATGACCCTAGCCTGTCGGCGATTATGAGGCTGCTGTCAGAAGCTCTGAAACGCCACAGAATAGAAAACTGGTAGAAAACCTGAACATCTGCGATTCTGCTGGACTGGACACGCCTGAAGCAAGCATGCCAATGAGCACACTGTAAACTATACCTTCTGTCGCCTAGCTGTCTTCTCATATTATGCTAGTGTGTGTGTGTGTGTGTGTGTGTTTTACTTTTCCCTTTGCTTAGATGCCTGCCTTAGCTCCTAATCGGATGTGGCATGTTTAGAAAGCACTTAATTTTTGTAAGCTTCACACTCGCTGCTTGTTATAGACATCGTTTCGGGTTGATCGTAAGTGTTAGTGTGGTTTCCTCACCAAGCTGAGTCCAGTAAACAGAGCTGTGGTACCACAGGCTGAATCATGAAGAAACTCAGTCCTTCACCTGCTCTTCACTCAGATCATGACTCAAGCAGCTCCACAGAAATCTGAATGTGGAGTCAGACCCTGATCTCTTCATGCAAGCTGGAGGCAACAGCAGCAAGAAGAAACTCCCTGAGATGAAGCTTCACCATGAAGATCCACAGTCGAGTCTGTTTGGAGTCTGTCTGTCTGTCTGTCTGTCTGTCTGTCTGTCTCTCTCTCTCTCTCTATCTGTCTGTCTGTCACTGATCCACAGTCGAGTGTTTCTGTGCTGATGGTTTAGCAGTGAATCCTTCAGATATGAGGAAAACTTGTGCTAAATATTTCTGTTGATGTCTGGATCCAGATTCATTGCTGCAGATTGCTTCATCTCTTTTAGTACCTTGAGTCCTGGATCAGAACCACACACAAAAACTGAGAGATATGTCGTTTCTGAGCATGCTCACAACACGCCTGAGTCAAAACACACACACACACAGCACTACCTCATTAGTCTCTGTAAAACAGCCCCACGGTTACAAATTGGTCCAGAACAAAAAATCGATTTAATTACTACTCAGGAACAAGTAGAACAGCAGGCCGCCGTCCACCGCTTCATAAATTTCTGAGTGACGCCCCATCCCAGCGTTAGTGGAACGACTGCGCTGTCTCTGTGCTGGTGACCGAGAGGTACAGTAGAAACTCAGGCTGAATAATCGCACTAGTGTAGTCCCTCATCACGATTTCCTAATGAAAAATAGCGACAGATTTAATCACCTGAACCGGAAGCCTACAGCAGACACTAGACACTATCTATCTATCTATCTATCTATCTATCTATCTATCTATCTATCTATCTATCTATCTATCTATCTGTTTATCTGTCTGTCTGTCCGTCTGTCTGTATATCTATCTATCTATCTATCTATCTATCTATCTATCTATCTATCTATCTATCTATCTATCTATCTATCTGTTTATCTGTCTGTCTGTCTGTCTATCTATCTATCTATCTATCTATCTATCTATCTATCTATCTATCTATCTATCTATCTATTTGTCTGTCTGTCTGTCTGTCTGTCTGTCTATTTCTTTATAGAGTGACGGATTCTGCTGTATGGAATCGTGGTATTAACACATCATAAACCAAAAAAAATAACCCAGAAAAAAACAGATGTAATCCTCTTAGGACTGATTCTGCTGCTCACATGACTAGCGTTTTCTCTGATGCTCCAAGTCCAAAAATAAATAAATAAATAAATAAATAATCCAAAAATAAATAAATAAATAATGTTCAAATGATCATCATTAACATTATTAGTAACGTGTTTGTTTGTTTTTTTAATCATTTTCAGCAGTGATATTTTAGTAGCATAAAAATTATTTTATTTCACATGATTAAATATTCTTAACAGAAAGTGAAGAAGGGTAAATATTTTGTTTAAGTTTTTTTTATTTTCTAGGGGTTTTTACTTCCTTCTCTCTTCCTAATGTACGTGTTCTCTGTAAATTTCAGTACAGGAATCTTTTGTGATGAAAGCCGTCTTTCATGAAGCCCGGATGTGGTATCTGTAGTGCAGTGATAATTCAAGTCGATTGAATTGACGCTCTCACGTTTCTCTGCGCAAGAACGATTTCATGGAGTTAAGGCTCTCGATGGATAAATTGAATTTTCCATTTTTCAGTGTTTTCTGATGAGTCACTCGGAGTACGGAGGAAAGCAGCGAGCGAGTGCCAGCTGCAGGAATCTGAATCATCTCCTCACATCAAACCTGGGCACAGAGACAAACTGAGCTGTGTACAGAGCAGGTTACTCAAAATACGCCACAGGAAAATACTACAGAACAGTCTGGGGATTCGTAATAAAAGTCGTCTCGCACCTTTCTGAGAGCTCGGGGGCAAAAAACATGAGCTGAACCATAGAAACTTGATCCAATGCAAGAATACTGATATATCACACACACACACACTGTGTGTTATGAGGTTTGGGGTGGTTTTATTGTGTGTGTGTGTGTGTGTGTGTGATGAATTAATAAGTCTATCAACATATTTAAACACAAAACACATTTTATTTAGAAGAGAATATCTTTATGCCCTGCCCACTTCCTCTTCCTCTCTGGAAAGATGCACAGTGTCTTCAATTCCTGTCATTTCATTCGTGTGAAATTTTTGAACAACCTCTGAAGAAGATATTTATTTTTCCCGGTCCGATTTATCTGAAGTGGTACCTTTGAAGCTGCGCTGTAAACCAGATCCTGGATCCAGCCCGTATTTCTGTCTTATCTGGCTACGCCTCATTATCCCGAAGCCTCCTCGCAGCCTCGTGAAGTTTTACACAGTCCACTCTCCGGTACTGGATTGAACACAGTGGCTAAATCCACAGTGAGGTACAACCGGAGGTGTAGAGGTGTTGTGGTGTAGCTGGACATCAGAAGTGTTTGCTGCGTTGTTAGCGTTAATGCTGTGTGCTGACAGCTTCATGTCTGGAGTGTAGCGTGTAGCAGTTTAAGTGTGTGTGTAAGTCTCTACCAGCGTGTCGTGTGTATTCTTTCTAAAATGGTCCAAATGGAGATTAGGGATTTACTATAAATCTGTGATGTCCAAAGGATCGTATAATTTTCCAGAAATACCACCGATTTTTCTCAGATTGCGTCGTGTGACGTCACAACACACGTCCAGCCACATCCCTCTTCCATTCACATGTGTGGAGATGAGCACAGCTCTCATAGAAAGTCATTACATACTGAATGTTTATCACTGGGATGAGTTCAAAAAGAGACTCCTGTGCTTGTGATTCCTGTAAACTACGGCGAAAAAGTCAGAATTTTAATTTAACATTTTCAGCTGCAAGAAAACCTCTCTGAAATCTGAATCAAATCGAGTCTGAAAACCTCTGAAATGGAGAAAGTGGAAGTTTTTGGGTTTTTTTTTTAACATAGTGACTCTCTCACTCCCCCTCCCCCCCTCACTCCCCCTCTCCTCTCTCTCTCTCTCTCTCTCTCTCTCTGTCTCTCTCTTTCTCTCTCTGTCTTTCAGCTCTGTCTGTATCTGCCTCCCTCTCTCTCTCTCTCTCTCTCTCTCTCTCTCTCTTGCTCTCTTTGTCTCACTCTCTCAGTTGTTAGATGTATTTGTCCTGGGGCTGGTTAGTGTTAGTTGTAGTAGTCCTGGGGCTCATTAGTGTTAGTTGTAGTAGTCCTGGGGCTGGTTAGTGTTAGTTGTAGCAGTCCTGGGGCTGGTTAGTGTTAGTTGTAGCAGTCCTGGGGCTGGTTAGTGTTAGTTGTAGTAGTCCTGGGGCTGGTTAGTGTTAGTTGTAGTAGTCCTGGGGCTGGTTAGTGTTAGTTGTTGTAGTCCTGGGGCTGGTTAGTGTTAGTTGTAGTAGTCCTGGGGCTGGTTAGTGTTAGTTGTAGTAGTCCTGGGGCTGGTTAGTGTTAGTTGTAGTAGTCCTGGGGCTGGTTAGTGTTAGTTGTAGTAGTCCTGGGGCTCATTAGTGTTAGTTGTAGTAGTCCTGGGGCTGGTTAGTGTTAGTTGTAGTAGTCCTGGGGCTGGTTAGTGTTAGTTGTAGTAGTCCTGGGGCTGGTTAGTGTTAGTTGTAGTAGTCCTGGGGCTGGTTAGTGTTAGTTGTAGTAGTCCTGGGGCTGGTTAGTGTTAGTTGTAGTAGTCCTGGGGCTGGTTAGTGTTACTTGTATTTGTCAGATTAGTTTGTTTGTGGAGCCTCAGGACCAGCTGAATAGAGCTCTCTGTCTTCTTTGCACTGATCACGGCCCACTAGACTGAAGCGTTACGGCTGCCATCCTCCTGAGGTAACACCTTGTTAGTAGAATTAGAGGTAAATATTCACAGTGACAGTTATTTCCTCTCACTTCTTCTGCTCGGTAGATTTCTCACCGTTTCTGTCACTTTGAAATATTTAACCTTTAGACTTTTCCCCAGTCTTGTGGTGAGGATTGGGTTCAAATATTTCAGTGTGTCAAGTTTTGCCACACCTACTTAATGAGAGACTTTAAAAGTAGCTGCTTTCATGTTTACAAACATAGAAGAACCTGTGAAGAAACACTTCGAGACACCTCACCCTGCCGAGACACCGTACTCTAACCACCACTAAACATCAGCCAATAAAATACAGGAAGAAAGAAGGACAAATATTCTTCGAGTCCATCAGATCACTAGTCAGCTGCAGGTGCACCTGAAGCAGAGGATTATGGGATACACAGCAGAAGGAATGGTGTGTGTTCACTTTGAAACCTCAGCAGGTGAAGGATCTCAGAAAGCAGCACTTTATAGAAACCTTCAGCTTGAGAAAGTCTGGACGTCTTCTTCACGCAGCTGCACACGTACGATCCATCGCTTACTACAGACGAGGTTTCACGTCAAAATAAAAGCACACGCAGATGTGGTGCAAGTTCCAAACGAAATTCATGCAAACGCCCTGACATTTATAATATTCATTATCCAGCAAATTTATTTCCAGTGTATTAACAATATGTTCTTATTCAGTCATAGTGAAAAATCTCTACTTTATATTTCCTGTATTACCTTACACGCCACCACGCCTTTCAACTCCAGTGATAGTCATGACGTTGGTGTTTATTATGTTCTAATGAAGCACTGTGTAGACCTTCTGCAGCTCGCTTAAAGCTTCATGAAAGTCACACAGGACCTCTACCACCAACTCATGAGTTATTAATAAAATCTTTTCATAAATTCATCCGTCGTCCTTCTGTAAAGAGCTACGCCTTGTTTATGAAGCTGTTATAAAGGTTTTATGTCCTCTGTGCATCATGATTAAATTCCATTTTATACAAAATTCAGTTGTACGAAGATAGTAGTAGTAGTAGTAGTGGTACTATTAGTAGTATTAGTAGTAGTACTAGTAGCAATAATAGTAGTAGTAGTGTAGTAGTACAAGTACTAGCAGTAGTAATGCTAATAGTAGTAGTAATTACTTCCTAGCTTTACTTCTGTCCTGAATTTCCATCCTTTGGGATTTAACCCCATTGGCCTGGATCCTTCCAGATAATTCCCAATCAGCATGTGCGGTTTCCTGCCATCTGATCCAGCAGCACTACAATCCCCTGATTAAAGATTCCATCAGATGATGATTGCGTGAGAAGTTGTTGGGATAATAAAATGCGTGCTCTTGTCGTGCGAGTCGGAGGCTAAAAACAAGATTAGCGTGTGCCGCCGGAGCGTTTCTCCAGAGGAAGCCGACACTGATTGCGAGCGAATTAACGGCGGCCGCTCGAGCTTCGGCGCGTGAGCGAATACACACCGGGATGTGGATTAGCCGAGACGCTGTGCTTTTGGATAAACTGCAGCTCGGCTGCTTTGTATTGGTTTCTCAGTGTGCTGTCGGTAATGACATGAAGTTTGGATTTGGATTTGGAGTGCTGCAGGTTGCTTCTCTTGCGTCCAGAAGATTTGTATCACTTCCTGTGATGTCACTGGCGGATGAGAACAATCGGCTAATTCACCTCACAGTGTTATTTATCTCTCTAATCTAAATTCCGCAGTGTGCTCTGATAATGACACGATAATAAATAGACAATAACATTGTTACTGTGAGAGTAAATACTTTTTTATCATCGTTGAAGTTGTTTCCAGCTGCTGAATCGGCGTACGCATCCTTTTCTCTTTTTTCTTTATGACCAGATGATAACACATCCCCAGACCCACTGCACACAACGCTGAGTGTAGCGGTCAGGAGACGCCGCCTGAAGTGGGGATCGAACCTTGAACCAGTGTATGACTGTACCACAGATATAACACAGATATAAGACAGGTATATATTTATACACCGATCAGCCATAACATTCTGAGCAGTGAGAGGTGAAGTGAATAAGACTGATGATCTCCTCATCTGATCACCTGTTAGTGGGTGGGATATATTAGGCAGCAAGTGAACATTTTGTCCTCAAAGTTGATGTGTTAGAAGCAGGAAAAATGGACAAGCGTAAGGATTTGAGCGAGTTTGACAAAGGACCAAATTGTGATGGCTAGACCACTAGATCAGAGCATCTCCAAAACTGCAGCTCTTGTGGGGTGTTCCTGGTTCCAGGGTCATGGACGGGCGAGGCTCGTTGATGCACGTGGGGAGCGAAGGCTGGCCCGTGTGATCCAATCCAACAGACGAGTTACTGTTGCTCAAATTGCTGAAGAAGTTAATGCTGATTCTGATAGAAAGGGGTCAGAATACACAGTGCATCACAGTTTTTTGTGTATGGGGCTGCATAGCTGCTGACCATTCAGGGTGCCCATGCTGACCCCTGTGCACTGCCAAAAACCACGGAGCAATGGACGAAGGTGGCCTGGTTTGATGAATCACGTTTTCTTTTACATCATGTGGATGGCCGGGTGTGTGTGCGTCACTAAGCCTGGGAAACATCAGGATGCACTATGGGAAGAAGGCAAGCCAGCGGAGGCAGTGTCATGCTTTGGGTAATGTTCTGCTGGGAAACCTTGGGTCCTGCATCCATGTGAATGTTACTTTGGCATTTCTATTAAAGCAGGAATCCTTCTCTTACTTATTCCTTTTCTGGAGCAGACTCCAGGTCTGGGTTGTGGATCGTCTGGGAGCCAAGAGAGTGCCCTGCTCACTGATTACGCCTCTGTTAATATCCCGGCTGCTCAGAAAGTCGTGTTGTTCTGTTCGCTCCTCTCTTGAGCTGCTGTAATCACTGTAATGCTGTGTGATTGATCCTCACTGCTGTATTATTAGCTGCAATAGCGCAGGAACTCCATGCTTTTCCGAGACTCTTGAACCCCGGATTCTAAGTGAAGGTAATTATCTGAGGGACACTTTTCACTGTTTTTTTCCCCATGCTGGAGCCAGCAGTGCTTCTGTATTGATCAGTGTCTGAATAATGATGGCTAGAAATGCTTCCCATTCTGCTTCCTGTCCTGCTTCCCATTCTGCTTCCTGTCCTGCTTCCCATTCTACTTCCTGTCCTGCTTCCCATTCTGCTTCCTGTCCTGCTTCCCATTCTACTTCCTGTCCTGCTTCCCATTCTGCTTCCTGTCATGCTTCCCATTCTACTTCCTGTCCTGCTTCCCATTCTACTTCCTGTCATGCTTCCCATTCTACTTCCTGTCATGTTTCCCATTATGCTTCCTGTCCTGCTTCCCATTCTACTTCCTGTCCTGCTTCCCATTCTGCTACCTGTCATGCTTCTCATTCTGTTTCCCATTCTGCTTCCTGTCATGCTTCCCATTCTGCTTCCTGTCATGCTTCCCATTCTGCTTCCTGTCATGCTTCCTATTCTGCTTCCTGTCATGCTTCCCATTCTGCTTCCTGTCATGCTTCCCATTCTGCTTCCTGTCATGCTTCCCATTCTGCTTCCTGTCCTGCTTCCCATTCTGCTTCCTGTCATGCTTCCCATTCTACTTCCTGTCCTGCTTCCCATTCTGCTTCCTGTCATGCTTCCCATTCTGCTTCCTGTCCTGTTTCCCATTATGCTTCCTGTCCTGCTTCCCATTCTACTTCCTGTCCTGCTTCCCATTCTGCTACCTGTCATGCTTCTCATTCTGTTTCCCATTCTGCTTCCTGTCATGCTTCCCATTCTGCTTCCTGTCATGCGTCCCATTCTGCTTCCTGTCATGCTTCCTATTCTGCTTCCTGTCATGCTTCCCATTCTGCTTCCTGTCATGCTTCCCATTCTGCTTCCTGTCATGCTTCCCATCCTGAATCCTGTCATGCTTCCCATTCTGCTTCCTGTCATGCTTCCCATTCTGCTTCCTGTCATGCTTCCCATCCTGAATCCTGTCATGCTTCCCATTCTGCTTCCTGTCCTGCTTCCCATTCTGCTTCCTGTCATGCTTCCCATCCTGAATCCTGTCATGCTTCCCATTCTGCTTCCTGTCCTGCTTCCCATTCTGCTTCCTGTCCTGTTTCAAGTCAAAAGTCAAAGAAGCTTTATTGTCACTTCAACCATATATAGCTGATGCAGTACACCTCCTAGACCCAAGGTGCTACACATAACACAAAGTACAGTGACGCAGACAAACATAGAGCTAAACATAGAGATAAAAACTAAACTATACTTAAGGTTCCTGTCCTGCTTCCCATTACAATAAATTCTAATTTATTGTGTTAAACTGTATCGCGGTGTATTGAGGTCGCAGTGATGGTAACACACTTGACCTTTTCTCTTTACTCATTTTTGTGTTTTTGATGTTTTTTCTCTGCTCAGATATAGACGAGTGTTCCACACAGATGCACTACTGTCAGGCCAACACAGTGTGTGTTAATCTACCTGGAGGACATCGATGTGACTGCCTTCCAGGATTCTCCAGAGTGGACGACTTCTCCTGCACAGGTTAGATACACACACAAACATGCACACACACACAGGGAACAGAACCACAAAAACACACACACACTTAAAGTTAACAAAACCACAACAAACCATACACACACTAAGGGAACATAACCACACACACACACACAAATTACTGATTATTGAATATATATAGATATATTGAATTAGATTTCGTCTCAGTGCAGCCAGTGTTTTTGGTCTTGACCACTGAAAAAAAGGGGTGGGGGCAATTCCATCGGGTTAAAAAAATTCAGTAAATTAGAGTTTCTCTGTAACTGATTGCTCTGTTTATCTTCACTCGTGTTTTTATCAAAACTCTTATTGTACAAACAAAACATTCTGATTGCTGAAGTGCTGTTTGTCCAAAAACCGTGTGATTTGGTTGAAATATGTTTCATTAAAGCAATTTCTCTGAGATTATTTTGAATGGCAAAAGTTCTGAAGCTGGGGACGGAAATTGCTTGTTTTCATCATTTTGTAGCTGAGTTTCAGAAATCCAGGCTGCAGTGTGGTGATTAATGTGCTGCTTCGCTCCGCTGGGTTAAAGTAACACGGATGAAATAACCTCAATGAACCCAAGATCATCGATAAAGAAATAAATATTAACATTAAGTTTGATGTAAAAAAAACAATAATACAATAAATACTGTAATGATATACAGTGTAGGACAGTAAGCAGTGCAGGAAGTAGGACAGGAAGCAGAACAGGCAGTAGGGCAGGAAACAGGACAGGAAGCAGAATGGGAAGCAGGACAGGAAACAGGACAGAAAGCAGAATGGGAAGCAAGACAGGAAGTAGAATGGAAAGCAGTTCAGGAAACAGGACAGAAGGCAGAATGGGAAGCAGGACAGGAAGTAGAACAGGAAGCAGAATGGGAAGCAGGGAAGAAAGTAGGACAGGAAACTAGAATGGAAAGCAGGATAGGAAACAGAATTGGAATCAGGGCAGAAAGTAGGACAGGAAACAATGAGACGCAGGGCAGGAAACTGGACAGGAAGCGGAATGGAAAGCAGGACAGAAAGTAGAACAGGATGCATAATGGGAAGCAGGACAGGAAGCACCGTGGGAAGCAGGACAGAAAGCACAATGGGAAGCAGGGCAGAAAGTAGGACAGGAAACAGAATGGGAAGCAGGACAGGAAGCAGAACAGGAAACAGAATGGGAAGCAGGGCAAAAAGTAGTACAAGAAGCAGAAAGGGAAGCAGAACAGAAAGAATGGCAGGAAAAGGGACAAGAAGCAGGACAGGAAGCAGTGCTTTGTTTTATATATCTCATGTAAACTTGGAACATGTATAAAGTATAATCAGAAAGCGTTATAAAATGTCTAGTCCTCTATTTCTTTGGTGATAAACAACAATAATAATAATGCAGCATCGGGAAAGATGTGAGAGAGTGTGATTTGTGACCGTCGAGCAGGAAAAAAACAGGAGAATGCTCCACTCAGCTCCTCCGAGATTTGACGTCAAATCAACATGGCTGTTCAACAGTAAACACAGCAGCACTTCCATCCATTCATCATCATGTCTTCCTCACTACAGAAAGAACAGATTTTTTGTAGACTTATCTTTACTTTTTTGTTTTTGTTTTGATTCCCCTGGTTTAAAGTCACACATCTCTCAGCAAGCTTCTCTTCTGACTGTGTAAAAAGCTTTAGCAGTTAAAAAGTTTGAGTCGAGAAGCTCTGTTCACTTCACTTACGCCAACACTCGTTGTTTTTGTGACAGTAGTGATGAATAATAGTCAGGAGAATCCTCTCATTAGTAGCGAGACACAAAAATGTGACGTTTTCCAGTGAATTTCACAGCAGAGCTTCTTCGGCTGGATTCTGTACTGAGCTGAATGTCACCCTGACTAATTATTCCACAGCTTCTGTCAGACTCCTACTTTTTTTCCTCCTTCCATAATAATATTTAAGCTGCCAAGGGCGAGTGAGTGTGGAAGTCTGGAAGGGAAGATGGTATTTAGGAATGTTTCCCTGAGGAGACCTGAGACTGACAACGAAGGCGTTAAAGCTTCAGCGGCTCTGAAACAGCCGAGCTTCATCTCGGTGTGTTTTGTGTTTTCTGCTGATCTGTTAAACAGTAGAAATGATAGAAATTAGTGCTCTGATTATCTTTAGATTTTAGCTGATGGGTGTGGCCTAAACCTGACTTTGGAATAGTTATTGCAAAAAGTGAAACTTTTTTTTCACTTTCACTATGCCCCTGGAAAAGGCACCCAATTTATTTATGTATTTATTTTATTCAATAAAACACACGCAAGAGTGATTTTTTTAATTTAATTTAATTTAAATATTTTTTTATGTTTATTCGATAATATGATCAAGGTATGATAGACATTTAAAATGTTTTAACCTAAAAAATTTATTTTATTTTTTTTATTTTACAGAAACAACTCCAAAGATGATAGACATGTATAAACAAATCGAAAATAAATAGAAAACAATGGTCAAATTAAAAGAAAAAAAAAAGATAAATATTAATATCGGTGACTGGATATGTGTGAATTTCTACCGAATGTAATATCTAGAGCTAATCACCATCAGCCAGGTGGATATTCAGTATAACCACAGTATCGCTCAGTTTTATAAATAAATATTGAGCATCGAGACATTTCACAGACACAACACGCCTCGTTTATTTTTTTATTTCGCTTTTCATCTGTCATATTTGTAGACGATGGTTATATATTTATTATAAATGATGTCTCATTCGCCGCACTGATGATGTCATGCTACGTCTCTGTGGCTTTTCTGACTTTTGCTGCAGTAGAAGTGGAGCAGAGCCGAGTGATAAATGTAAATAGATTCACTTTTGGGACGCCGGCTTGTCCAATCAGATTAACGAAGCGGAACTAAGTGCTGTACAGTAATGGATTTAGCGCTCAGAATTGTGATGTGTGTCATTAAGCTTTAAATATCTAACAAAGATTCAAAACTATTTATAAGTGTTTGGTTTTCCTAGCTTTGGAAACTCCAGTGTCCCAGTTTAGTTACTCACACAAGGAAAGGAAACGCGCGCAAAAAATGCACAGATTTTGTAAATCTCCAAGGAAATCATTTAAGCCGCTGTGTTACTGCCGTCGAGGTCAAACACCTTCCTGTTAAAATGTGTTTGTCTGCACGGCCATGGAACTCCGGTGTGGTCCAGTGAACTGAGTAATGGGATTGTCTCCGCCAAGAAAGAGCCGTGCGGCGCTTCTCTCAAATGGGGACGAAAATAAGGCGCTCAGAGGGACGTTCAAACGGGGCAGCACACAAATGCAGCCCACGTGAGACATCCTACCGAGGGAGCTGCTGTCTGACTGGAACACAGTTAGGAAGGTGCGAGTGCAGCACTACAGCACAGTCAGGACGCTTGGTCTAGACGTCGTGTTTGTGAAATCAAAGCTCAAGAGCTTTTGTCTACTTTCGAGGGTTTCCAGTCTCCAGTCTGTTCTTTTTCTTGAGAGCGCTCAGTGCCTGGGAAGGAAAGCTCCCGGGACTCCTGAAGAGTCTGGACGTAATGAGGTCAGTGAGGCTGGTGTGAAACGAGAACGTTGGTGCTGCCATCATAGTACTACAGGGGCATCATTTAGCATAGCACCCTGAAGAGGAACATTCCCAGATGCTTTCATGATGTTTTCCTGTATGATCGTTTGCTGCAGTAGTGTTCAGGTTTACACAAACTGAGTGAACATGCAGCTTGCGTGAGGTGCGGTGCGTTGGCAACACCACAAAAGCCTTGTGCAGTGGATTGAATTTCACCCCTAGATGTGAAGAAATTGTTTTCTCACACCAGAAGAAGTGCTGTCTGCTTTCCCAGAGTCCCACGACTGGCTAGAGTCGCTATGATTGGCAGGCGAGCTAGCCCCGAGCAAACCCCACCCTCTTTTCTGCATTACCTGCCTGCTAGAAGGTAGCCTCATGGAGAAGCTAACACTGACCTGATACATGCCAACGCTGCACTTTAATGAATGTTTTTCTGTATTTTCCTGAAGGCGCGTATCATTTCGCGTGGATGTGTATGTAATGAAGGTCATACGATTACAATAATCAGATTTATGCAGAGTAAAAAGTGATGAGAATAAACGGGTTGGATGGTGTTGGAGGATAGAATGTAATTGTAAGTGGGTTTTTCATCAAATGTCAGGTTTAAAGTGGTGCACAAGTAAACCTGAAACACACACAAACACACACACACACACACCTAGTCCATCTACCTGCTTGCTATAAACAGAATATAGAATACCAGAATAGCAAAAGCTTGGAGCTCATTAGCATGTGACACGAGGCACAAAACAATAGAACAACAGCATGACACCAGAGAGTGCGAGTATCAATCAGTCCCCTTCTATATCTGTACTACAGAACCAGGAAGTGCTTATGAGTGTGAGCATGAGCCATTTCTGAATTCCTTACAGTTTAAACCTCAGGTCTGTTGTATGAAATTACGTTTGTTTTGTTTTACTGTTAAATGAGTTGAGTTCTCAGGAATTACAGTACTGAGGAAGAGCAAGAGAATAACAAACTCCTGATCCATTTTTTTGTTTGCTTCTTTGGTTGGTGGTTGATTTGGTTGTTTGAATGTTTGTTTGGTTGGTGGTTGGCTTGGATGTTTGGATATTTGTTTTGGTTGATGGGTTGGTTGGTTGGTTGTTTGACTTATTGGTTGGTTGGTTGGTGCTACATTTGTTTGGTTGTTTGGTTAGTAGTTTGGTTGGTTGGTTGGTTGGTTAGTTGTTTGTTTCCTTGGTATGTTTGGTTGGTTTGATAGTTGTTTTTTTTTGATAGTTGTTTGTTTTTTGGGATGTTTGGTTGGGTGGTTAGTTTGGTTGGTTGGTTAGTTGTTTGTTTTCTTGGAATGTTCGGTTGGTTGGTTAGTTGTTAGTTTTCATGGGATGTTTGGTTGGTTGTTTGGTTAGTTGTTAGTTTTCGTGGGATGTTTGGTTGGTTGGTTGGTTAGTTGTTTATTTTCTTGGTTTGTTTGGTTGGTTGGTAGTTGTTTATTTTCTTGGGTTGTTTGGTTGGTTGTTTTCGTGGGATGTTTTGTTGGTTGGTTAGTTGTTTATTTTCTTGGTTTGTTTGTTTGGTTGGTTGGTTGTTTTCGTGGGATGTTTTGTTGGTTGGTTAGTTGTTTATTTTCTTGGTTTGTTTGTTTGGTTGGTTGGTTGTTTTCATGGGATGTTTTGTTGGTTGGTTAGTTGTTTATTTTCTTGGTTTGTTTGGTTGGTTAGTTGTTTGTTTTCTTGGAATGTTTGGTTGGTTGGTTTGGTTGGTTGTTTGGTTAGTTGTTTGTTTTCTTGGAATGTTCGGTTGGTTGGTTAGTTGTTAGTTTTCGTGGGATGTTTGGTTGGTTGGTTGGTTAGTTGTTTATTTTCTTGGTTTGTTTGGTTGGTTGGTTAGTTGTTTATTTTCTTGGGTTGTTTGGTTGGTTGGTTAGTTGTTTATTTTCTTGGGTTGTTTGGTTGGTTGTTTTCGTGGGATGTTTTGTTGGTTGGTTAGTTGTTTATTTTCTTGGTTTGTTTGTTTGGTTGGTTGGTTGTTTTCGTGGGATGTTTTGTTGGTTGGTTAGTTGTTTATTTTCTTGGTTTGTTTGTTTGGTTGGTTGGTTGGTTGTTTTCGTGGGATGTTTTGTTGGTTGGTTAGTTGTTTATTTTCTTGGTTTGTTTGGTTGGTTAGTTGTTTTTCTTGGTTTGGTTGGTTGGTTGGTTGGTTAGTTGTTTATTTTCTTGGTTTGTTTGGTTGGTGGGTTAGTTGTTTATTTTCTTGGTTTGTTTGGTTGGTTAGTTGTTTATTTTCTTGGGTTGTTTGGTTGGTTGGTTAGTTGTTTGTTTTCGTGGGATGTTTTGTTGGTTGGTTAATTGGTTGTTTTCTTGGGATGTTTGGTTGGATAGTTGTTTATTTTCTTGGGTTGTTTGGTTGGTTGGTTAGTTGTTTGTGTTCGTGGGATGTTTTGTTGGTTGGTTAATTGGTTGTTTTCGTGGGATGTTTGGTTGGATAGTTGTTTATTTTCTTGGGTTGTTTGGTTGGTTGGTTAGTTGTTTGTTTTCGTGGGATGTTTTGTTGGTTGGTTAATTGGTTGTTTTCGTGGGATGTTTGGTTGGATAGTTGTTTGAAAGTTTGTGGTTAATTGGTTGGTTGATTTCATTGGGAAACTCACTATGATTAAGTGTTATGTTAATACCCAGGATCCAGCTGTTGTACTGAACTGCTGAAACTGTTACATGCTTAGTTTTAAATTTGTGGTCACAGCTACATATCAGAATGGGCGGAGCCATGACAGGGTGCAGTTCATATAATGCTGAAAGGCCAGTGCGCAGAGCAGAAGCACCTTTGTGGCAGAAATATGCTGCTAGTAGATAAAAATAGTTACGTTTAATTATGTACACAATATGTATGTATGTACATTATATGCACATCACATAGAATACATATAGGGTTATGATTTAAAAAGCACAAAGTTCAAAATCACAGGTTATGGTATTGAGATTTTCCCTAAATACAAAGCTCAAAAAAATTTATGCCTGGAATTCCCAGGAAATCTTACTGCTTCGAGACTGATCATACGCAGCATTTAGCCCAGAGCTCTTCAGTCTTATCCACAAAGGGCCGGTGTGGCTGCAGGCTTTCATTCCACTGGAGCATGAGCCACGCCTGAGTCCACTTGTTTAATCAGTTCACTCGGGTTTCCAATTAAAATCACGTCTCCTATTCAGCTGGAATGAAACCCTGCGGCTACACCGGCTCCTAGCTGTGGAAAAGATTCAAGACCCCTGATTTAGCTGATCAGTTAACTGGCACACCAGTGTTCAGGACGTGACGTGAAGAGACGTGGACGAGAGTTCAGTGGAGACAAAACAGACAGTATGGTTTGATGAGGTGAGGGCCTCTAAAGTTTTATATGTGTTAATGAATTCTGTTCAACAACGAAGGACAATTATAATGCAAACTAGTTTAAAATAGTCATATACTAAGCATCAGGTGTTTCACTGCACAAGAGAAAAGTAGTATGTATGTAAAACAGGGTTTTTTTAGCATCTAGTTTCTAGTTATCCCTGGTAATCCAGGATGCTTCACCTTTGACCTAATTAACAAAATAAATCTGCAGATGGAATCTTAAAATCTCAAAACAGTAGAGTACTGTAAGAGAGAACCCTGCAATTCCCCCTCCGGCTCACCAGAGGGAATCCTGACCAGAATATTGAACCTCCTGGCTCATTTCCAGTTGCAGATTATTGTATTATCAAGTATTGTTAGATTTATCTGCAATTTCGAGCCATTGTTTGCCTGTTCTACTGTTTACAGCTGTGTTTTGATCTGTTCCTGTTCTTTGGATTTGTCGTATTCTCGTTTTTGCTCATAAACACATCGCACATGGATCCTACAAATACCGTGTCTGGTGTGTCTTTACAACTATAGAATACAAATATTATTTTGCTATGTATATGTATTTGAAAAATGTCTACATCACACCTGCATCACATTTACATCATGTCTGCATCAGTCTGCATCGGTCTCCACTACATTTACATAATGTCTGCATCACGTCTACATCACGACTCCATCACGTCTACATCACGACTCCATCATATCTGCATCTCTCTGCATCACGTCATCATATCTGCATCATGTCTGCATCATGTATACCTTGATAGATGACGTGTTGATGTTATCACAAGCTAATCAAACCATAGACGCCGGCATCTATACCATCGCATCTGGCGCTTCTTTACAACTATAGAATAAAAATATTATTTAGCTATGTATATATATCTATATATATAAAATATAGAAGAACATTCAAACCTCCCTGATTTGCATAATACAACAGACGCTTAGTCATTTAAGCAGACGTTTAAAAGTAAGGATGTTCTTTAGCGAAATAAAGACTGAGCCTCTTTCAGCCTTGAAAGCATGATTTCCTTTGTAATGCCAATAAACGGATTGTTATGGACGAGTCAGAAACTTGGCTTCGGCGTGTAATTGTGACTAGAAGGACAGCCCGTGAACAGAAGCGATAATCAGAAGCACATGAAGGTAGCGTTAATAGCTGGATATTTGCTACAGTAGATGCTCTGAGAAATGAAGCATAGCCTGCAATCACAGAAAGCAGTGCTCAGTTCGATTCTTTTTATTTATTTATTTTTTCAAAATGGCTGCCACACCAGTGTTTAGTGCAGCGGCGTGAGACGGAGCGGACGTCTCTCCTGCCTGTCAGAAGAATCTAACGAGGCCAAAAGAACGTCCTTTTGTTCCGATGGTGTTGTGAGTGAAGCCAAGTTACACTGAAATCTTCATGAACAGGAGACGTGGCTTTGGGAAGAAAAAAAGTTTAGTGGTAAAAACACACACACTGAGCTCAGGAACAAATAATCTCACAGTCAGCAGTCAGCAGTCGAGTCAGAACTTTCCTAATCTCCCAGAGCTCCTGCTGATCCCCCAGAGCTCCGGTCTCAATCCTTCATATTATTTCTGTTGGACTGAAAGAAAACTGATGTGGAGAGGTGGGGAAAAATCACTGAATAAAAATATTTAAAAATAAACAAATTACAGTTTAGTAATGAGTAAGAAGATGGTGAATAAATAATTAGCTGAATAAATACAAATGTATTATGTTTAGCAAAAAATGTAACAGATTTATAGAAATAAATATTTATATATACACTCTGCCTTTAGCTGCGTCCCAAATGATGCACTACACACTTACACTAGGCACTATGTACACTAGCTTCTATAAGTTGCCTTTATTTGTCACATATACATTACTGCACAATGAAATTCTTTCTTCACATATCCCATTCTTGGAGGTTGGGGTCAGAGGGCAGGGTGCTGATGCTGCACCCCTGGAGCAGGGTGGGTTGCTCAAGCGCCCAATGGTGACAGCTTGGCAGTGCTAGGGTTTGAACCCCGATGTTCCAGTCAACAACCCAGAGCCTTAACCACTTGAGCTACCACCGGTAAAGCATATGAATATTCGTATCGTCTCAAACAGATTTTTACTAACAGAAGGTTTTCCAGTCGATGGTAAACTCACGTAACACACTAACTTTATAACAAAATACATATGAGACGTGAGAGATGTTAATTCAGCTGAAGCAGTGGACAGGAAGCATCTCAGCCACTCAAGTGTTCAATACCTTGAAATGAATTCACTTTATACAACAGAGAAGAGCTGGCATTCTTTATAGCGTTTCATAAGAGCGACAGTGAAGGAGGAATGTCTTCCTCTGCATCTTCATCATCTTCCTCATCATCTTCCTTTCACAGACGTGACCAGAATGAAAGCTTAATTAAAATCCGAGTCCAATTATATGAGCGGTGAATACAGGCCTCAGAGGCGCGAAGTGTGACAATTCTCTCCAGCTCAGAAGTGCTACTGTTCATTAGCCACAACGATCGTGGGTTACAAAAGCGCTCATGACACCTCATCCTGCAGTGTCTGAACTCTGCCTTAGACCTAAGGGGGAAAAGATTTCCAGCTAAATGGAGACAGATTAACCCGTTTGCTCAGACAGCAAAATAGGGTCATTTTGTCTTTATTTTTTTTACTGTTTTTTTATTGTCTTACTGCACACCAGTGACTACTCACCTAAATAAAGCACATATACCAGAAATAGGTTTAATTTCACTAATTCGTCTGCATCACATCTACATCATGACTGCATCATGTCTACATCATGTCTGCATTAGGTCTACATCATATCATCATATCTGCATCACATCATCATATCTGCAGCACGTCTGCATCATATCTGCATCACATGTCTGCATCAGTCTCCATTACATCTACCTCAGGTCTACATCACATCTACATCACACCTGCATCACGTCTACATCATGCCTGCATCACATTTATATCATGTCTGCGTCACGTTTACATCATGTCTGCATCACGTCTGCATCATATCTGCATCACGTCTTCATCACATCTGCATCACATTTACATCATATCTGCATCAGTCTGCATCACATCATCATATCTGCAGCATATCTGCATCACATGTACATCACATCTACATAAGGTCTGCATCACGTATGCATCACATTTACATCATATCTGCATCACTCTGCATCACGTCATCATATCTGCATCATGTCATCATATCTGCATCACTCTGCATGATGTCATCATGTCTGCATCACGTCATCATATCTGCATCACGTCATCATATCTGCATCATGTCATCATATCTGCATCACGTCATCATATCTGCATCACGTCATCATGTCTGCATCACGTCATCATGTCTGCATCACGTCATCATATCTGCATCACGTCATCATATCTGCATCACGTCATCATATCTGCATCACGTCATCATATCTGCATCACGTCATCATATCTGCATCATGTCATCATATCTGCATCACGTCATCATATCTGCATCATGTCATCATATCTGCATCACGTCATCATATCTGCATCATGTCATCATATCTGCATCACGTCATCATATCTGCATCACGTCATCATATCTGCATCACGTCATCATATCTGCATCACGTCATCATATCTGCATCATGTCATCATATCTGCATCACTCTGCATGATGTCATCATGTCTGCATCACGTCATCATGTCTGCATCACGTCATCATGTCTGCATCATGTCATCATATCTGCATCATGTCATCATATCTGCATCACTCTGCATGATGTCATCATGTCTGCATCACGTCATCATGTCTGCATCACGTCATCATATCTGCATCACGTCATCATATCTGCATCACGTCATCATATCTGCATCATGTCATCATATCTGCATCACGTCATCATATCTGCATCACGTCATCATATCTGCATCATGTCATCATATCTGCATCACGTCATCATATCTGCATCACGTCATCATATCTGCATCACGTCATCATATCTGCATCATGTCATCATATCTGCATCACGTCATCATATCTGCATCACGTCATCATATCTGCATCACGTCATCATATCTGCATCACTCTGCATCACATCATCATATCTGCATCATGTCATTATATCTGCATCACTCTGCATCACATCATCATATCTGCATCACTCTGCATCATGTCTACCCTGATAGATGACGCGTTGTCGTGTGTTCAGACTGATCAGGTAGAAGAAGAATAAGTGCTCTTCAGGAACTTTTTCACTCCCAAAAAGGCGTGAACGTGTGAGCGATAGACATGATGCACTCAACACCTGCAATTTACTTTACTTAGTGGAGGAGGGGCGGGGCTACCAAGGGGTAGAAAACATTCATCGACTGGGAAACAGCTTCCACTTCCTGTTAGTAAAAAAGAAACATTAACGTTCCGTTTGAGGAGATCGGGCGCTGGAGTGCACAGTGCGTAGAGTCTGTGTGTGTAGAACGTCATTTGGGACGCAGCTCCAGATTAAAGCTGTCGTTCTGTCTGTATGTGCAGCAGACAAACCAGAACATTAAACACTGACACCTTTATTTGATTTTATTTGATGTTTTTGGTTGAAATGTTTCAGCCTGGGCTTCTGGGATAGGGAAATATTTCATCATTTCAAAAGAAGAAATAGAGATCTTTCAGATGCGTGGTTAGATAGATAGATAGATAGATAGATAGATAGATAGATAGATAGATAGATAGATAGATAGATAGATAGATAGATAGATAGATAGACAGACAGACAGACAGATCGATAGATGGTCAGATCGATAGACGGATGGACGGACAGATAGATAGATAGATAGATAGATAGATAGATAGATAGATAGATAGATAGATAGATAGATAGATAGATAGATAGATAGATCTTTCCATGTTCCTGGTGTCCATGTCACACTAGCTCCTCATCGAGAACGGAAGATGTTTAGGATGAAGACTTCATCAAAGCTTTCCAGTGTTTTCTTAAAAGAAGACTGAGATTTCCTTTAGTGGTCCAGGTGTGAAGGTGGAATCAAGAATTAATTAAACGTTAACGATCATCTCAGGGACACGGTTCATCACGGTGTGAGACCCGACTTTTACAGAACGCTGATTAAAGACGTCTCCGTATTTTATGTCTGACTACAAATTCCTTAATTCACAAACCTCTCTCAGCAGGAACAGAGCGATCAGGCCATTAGGAGGAGACAATGCTTTTTTATATGCCACACACACACACACACACACACACACCTTCGAGCTACCGTGAATTTCGAGTCCTGAGTCTATTCCTAGCTAGTGTAAGAGGTGTGATATTAATATGCATGGACTTCCATTATAGCAGACTAGGGGTCACTTGATTTACAAATGGGGCTGAAAGAGAACCCTGGACTCTCCTCTTTCATTTCCTTCATTTTTTTCCTTCAAATTAGTATTAAAGATATGGAAGACTGATTCTTTTGTCCTGTTCACCATCCTGACACGGTGCACCACGGACCAAACCTGCATGGTGTACCTAATGATGTTTTTGTACAGATCCCGAGGGTGTACATGGTCACTGTACCACAATGACCACGAGAGTTTTCTCATTAGTTAGTGGTTACAGTGTAAAAAGCTTCACCTTCAAATCTTCTAAAAGATCAGTTTCTGTACTGTGTTATAGCTCAGGGGTTAATACGTTGGGCTACTGCTCAGAAGATGTGTGTGGTTGTGAACAGGTGTGTGTATGTGTGTGTGTGGTTGTGAACAGGTGTGTGTGTGTGTGTGTGTGTGTGTGGTTGTGAACAAGTGTATCTGTGTGTGTGTGTGTGTGGTTGTGAACAAGTGTATCTGTGTGTGTGTTTGTGGTTGTGCATAGGTGTATTTGTGTGTGTGTGTGTGTGTGGTTGGTAACAGGCATGTGTCTGTGTGTGTGGTTGTGAACAGGTGTATGTGTGTGTGGTTGTGAACAGGTGTATGTGTGTAGTTGTGAACAGGCGTGTGTGTGGTTGTGGACAGGTGTATTTGTGTGTGTTTGTGGTTGTGGACAGGTGTATTTGTGTGTGTGTGTGTGGTTGTGGACAGGTGTATTTGTGTGTGTGTGTGTGTGTGGTTGTGGACAGGTGTATTTGTGTGTGTGTGTGGTTGTGGACAGGTGTATTTGTGTGTGCGTGTGTGTGTGTGTGTGTGTGTGTGTGTGTGTGTGTGGTTGTGGACAGGTGTATTTGTGTGTGTGTGTGTGTGGTTGTGGACAGGTGTATTTGTGTGTGTGTGTGGTTGTGGACAGGTGTATTTGTGTGTGCGTGTGTGTGTGTGTGTGGTTGTGGACAGGTGTATTTGTGTGTGTGTGTGTGTGGTTGTGGACAGGTGTATTTGTGTGTGTGTGTGGTTGTGGACAGGTGTATTTGTGTGTGCGTGTGTGTTTGTGGTTGTGGATAGGTGTATTTGTGTGTGTGTGTGTGTGTGTGTGTGTGTGTGGTTGTGGACAGGTGTATTTGTGTGTGTGCTTGTGAACAGGTTTGTGTGTGTGTGTGTGTGGTTGTTAACAAGTGTGTGTCTTTGTGGTTGTGGACAGGTGTATTTGTGTGTGTGTATGTGGTTGTGAACAGGTTTGTGTGTGTGTGTATTTGTGTGTGTGTGTGTGTGTGGTATAAAAAGAGCATTAATGTGAAATCCTGTTCAAGACGAGTTACTACCCAACAAAGCAATTTAATGGTCAGTTAAGTGTCCGGTGAAGTGTCCGGTTCCATCTCCATTTAAAGATTCAGTGCTTTAGACATCCGGTGAGTCCTAAAGCCTGGCCTTCCTGTAGTGCTGTAGAACCTGCAGTGTAAATAACATCAATAAAACTCTAGAACATTTTTGCCCACGTTGTATAAACTTCTGCTTGTGTGTGTGTGTGTGTGTGTGTGTGTGTGTGGTTGTAAACTGCCAAAATGAATGGTGTGATCTTTGTGGAATTTTAATCGTCGCTTGTGTTATGAAGGGAGACGGATGCAGTTTTAATAAAATCAGGCAGAACTAATCTAAAAAGTACAGAGGTGTGCAGCGTTCATACACACAGAGTCACAGTGACAAAATGACCAGAGACGTTTATTTACACTGAGAGACGTGACTTCCAGTGTTGGTGACTCACGTGGGGTGTGTGTGTGTGTGTGTGTGTGGGAGAGGGTGTGGTTGTGAACAGGTGTGTGTGTGGTTGTGAACAGGTAGGTGTGTGTGGGAGAGGGTGTGGTTGTGAACAGGTGTGTGTATGTGGTTGTGGACAGGTGTGTGTGTGGTTGTGAACAGGTAGGTGTGTGTGTGTGTGTGTGGGAGAGGGTGTGGTTGTGGACAGGTGTGTGTATGTGTGTGTGGGAGAGGGTGTGGTTGTGAACAGGTGTGTGTGTGGTTGTGAACAGGTGTGTATGTGGTTGTGAACAGGTAGGTGTGTGTGTGTGTGTGTGTGGGAGAGGGTGTGGTTGTGGACAGGTGTGTGTGTGTGGGAGAGGGTGTGGTTGTGAACAGGTGTGTGTGTGGTTGTGAACAGGTAGGTGTGTGGTTGTGGACAGGTGTGTGTATGTGTGTGTGGTTGTGAACAGGTGTGTGTGTGTAGTTGTAAACAGGTGTGTGTGTATGTATGTGTGGATGTGGACAGGTGTGTGTATGTTTGTGTGGTTGTGAACAGGTGTGTGTGTTTGTGTGTGTGTGGTTGTGAACAGGTGTATGTGTGTGGTTGTGAACAGGTGTGTGTGTTTGTGTGTGTGTGGTTGTGAACAGGTGTATGTGTGTAGTTGTAAACAGGTTTGTATGTGTGTGTGGTTGTGAACAGGTTTGTGTGTGTGTGTGGTTGTGAACAGGTGTATGTGTGTGGTTGTGAACAGGAGTATGTGTGTGGTTGTGAACAGGTGTGTGTGTGTGTGGTTGTGAACAGGTGTATGTGTGTGTGGTTGTGAACAGGTGTATGTGTGTGTGGTTGTGAACAGGTGTGTGTGTGGTTGTGAACAGGTGTGTGTATGTGGTTGTGAACAGGTGTATGTGTGTGGTTGTGAACAGGTTTGTGTGTGTGTGTGGTTGTGAACAGGTGTATGTGTGTGGTTGTGAACAGGTGTGTGTGTGTGGTTAACAGGAGTATGTGTGTGGTTGTGAACAGGTGTGTGTGTGTGTGTGTGTGTGGTTGTGAACAGGTGTGCGTGTTTGTGGTTGTGAACAGGTGTGTGCGTGTGGTTGTGAACAGGTTTGTGTGTGTGTGTGGTTGTGAACAGGTGTATGTGATTGTGAACAGGTGTGTGTGTGTGGTTGTGAACAGGAGTATGTGTGTGGTTGTGAACAGGTGTGTGTGTGTGTGTGTGTGGTTGTGAACAGATGTATGTGTGTGGTTGTGAACAGATGTATGTGTGTGGTTGTGAACAGGTGTATGTGTGTGGTTGTGAACAGGTGTATGTGTGTGGTTGTGAACAGGAGTATGTGTGTCGCTGTGAACAGGTGTGTGTGTGTGGTTGTGAACAGGAGTATGTGTGTGGTTGTGAACAGGTGTGTGTGTGGGATTGTGAACAGGTGTGTGTGTGGGATTGTGAACAGGTGTGTGTGTGTGTGATTGTGAACAGGTGTGTGTGTGTGATTGTGAACAGGTGTGTGTGTGTGATTGTGAACAGGTGTGTGTGTGTGTGTGTGGTTGTGAACAGGTGTGTGTGTGGTTGTGAACAGGCGTGTGTGTGGTTGTGAACAAGTGTGTATGTGTGTTTTTGAACAGTTGTGTATGTGTGTGTGGTTGTGAACAGGTGTGTGTGTGGTTGTGAACAGGTGTGTGTGTGGTTGTGAACAGGTGTGTGTGGTTGTGAACAGGTGTGTGTGTGTGTGGTTGTGAACAGGTGTGTGTGGTTGTGAACAGGTGTGTGTGGTTGTGAACAGGTGTATGTGTTTGTGGTTGTGAACAGGTGTGTGTGTGTGTGCTTGTGAACAGGTGTGTGTGCTTGGGAACAGTTGTGTGTGGTTGTGAACAGGTGTGTGGTTGTGAACAGGTGTATGTGTTTGTGGTTGTGAACAGGTGTGTGTGTGTGATTGTGAACAGGTGTGTGTGTGTGTGTGTGTGTCATTGTGAACAGGTGTGTGTGTGTGTCATTGTGAACAGGTGTGTGTGTGTGGTTGTGAACAGGTGTGTGTGTGTGGTTGTGAACAGGTGTGTGTGTGTGTCATTGTGAACAGGTGTGTGTGTGTGGTTGTGAACAGGTGTGTGTGTGGTTGTGAACAGGTGTGTTTGTGTGGTTGTGAACAGGTGTGTGTGTGTGTGGTTGTGAACAGGTGTGTGTGTGGTTGTGAACAGGTGTGTTTGTATGTGTGATTGTGAACAGGTGTGTGTGTGTGATTGTGAACAGGTGTGTGTGTGTGGTAGTGAACAGGTGTGTGTGTGTGTGTGGTTGTGAACAGGTGTGTGTGTGTGTGTGTGGTTGTGAACAGGGGTGTGTGGTTGTGAACAAGTGTGTGTGTGGTTGTGAACAGTTGTGTGTGTGTGGTTGTGAACAGGTGTGTGTGTGTGTGTGGTTGTGGACAGGTGTGTATGGTTGTGAACAGGTGTGTGTGGTTGTGAACAGGTGTTTGTGTGGTTGTGAACAGGTGTGTGTGTGTGTGGTTGTGAACAGGTGTATGTGTGTGTGGTTGTGAACAGGTGTGTGTCATTGTGAACAGGTGTGTGTGTGTGTGATTGTGAACAGGTGTGTGTGTGTGTGTGTGGTTGTGAACAGGTGTGTGTGTGTGGTTGTGAACAGGTGTGTGTGTGGTTGTGAACAAGTGTGTGTGTGTAGTTGTGAACAGGTGTTTGTGTGGTTGTGAACAGGTGTGTGTGTGTGTGTGGTTGTGAACAGGTGTGTATGGTTGTGAACAGGCGTGTGTGTGTGTGTGTGGTTGTGAACAGGTGTGTGTGGTTGTGAACAGGTGTGTGTGGTTGTGAACAGGTGTGTGTTGTTGTGAACAGGTGTTTGTGTGGTTGTGAACCGGTGTATGTGTGTGTGGTTGTGAACAGGTGTGTGTGGTTGTGAACATGTGTATGTGTGTGTGGTTGTGAACAGGTGTATGTGTGTGTGGTTGTGAACAGGTGTGTGTGGTTGTGAACAGGTGTGTGTGTGGTTGTGAACAGGTGTGTTTGTGTGGTTGTGAACAGGTGTGTGTGTGGTTGTGAACAGGTGTTTGTGTGGTTGTGAACAGGTGTGTGTGTGTGTGTGTGGTTGTGAACAGGTGTGTGTGTGTGTGGTTGTGAACAGGTGTGTGTGTGGTTGTGAACAGGTGTGTGGTTGTGAACAGGCATGTGTAATTGTGAACAGGTGTGTTTGTGTGGTTGTGAACAGGTGTGTGTGTGTGGTTGTGAACAGGTGTGTGTGGTTGTGAACAGGTGTGTGTGTGTGGTTGTGAACAGGTGTATGTGTGTGTGGTTGTGAACAGGTGTGTGTGTGTTTGTGAACAGGTTTGTGTGTTTGTGAACAGGTGTATGTGTGTGGTTGTGACCAGGTGTGTGTGGTTGTGAACAGGTGTGTGTGTGTGGTTGTGAACAGGTGTATGTGTGTGTGGTTGTGAACAGGTGTGTGTGTGTTTGTGAACAGGTTTGTGTGTTTGTGAACAGGTGTATGTGTGTGGTTGTGAACAGGTGTGTGTGTGTGGTTGTGAACAGGTGTGTGTATGGTTGTGAACAGGTGTGTGTGTGTGTGTGTGTGTGGTTGTGAACACGTGTGTGTGTGTGGTTGTGAACAGGTGTGTGTGGTTGTGAACAGGTGTTTGTGTGGTTGTGAACAGGTGTGTGTGTGTGTGTGTGGTTCTGAACAGGTGTGTGTGTGTGTGGTTGTGAACAGGTGTGTGTGTGGTTGTGAACAGGGGTGTGTGTGTGTTGTGAACAGGTGTGTGTGGTTGTGACCAGGTGTGTGTGTGTGTGGTTGTGAACAGGTGTGTGTGTGTGGTTGTGAACAGGTGTGTGTGTGTGGTTGTGAACAGGTGTATGTGTGTGTGGTTGTGAACAGGTGTGTGTGTGTTTGTGAACAGGTTTGTGTGTTTGTGAACAGGTGTATGTGTGTGGTTGTGACCAGGTGTGTGTGGTTGTGAACAGGTGTATGTGTGTGTGGTTGTGAACAGGTGTATGTGTGTGTGGTTGTGAACAGGTGTGTGTGTGTTTGTGAACAGGTTTGTGTGTTTGTGAACAGGTGTATGTGTGTGGTTGTGAACAGGTGTGTGTGTGTGGTTGTGAACAGGTGTGTGTATGGTTGTGAACAGGTGTGTGTGTGTGTGTGTGTGTGGTTGTGAACACGTGTGTGTGTGTGGTTGTGAACAGGTGTGTGTGGTTGTGAACAGGTGTTTGTGTGGTTGTGAACAGGTGTGTGTGTGTGTGGTTGTGAACAGGTGTATGTGTGTGGTTGTGAACAGGTGTGTGTCATTGTGAACAGGTGTGTGTGTGTGATTGTGAACAGGTGTGTGTGTGTGGTTGTGAACAGGTGTGTGTGTGGTTGTGAACAAGTGTGTGTGTGTAGTTGTGAACAGGTGTGTGTGTGGTTGTGAACAGGTGTGTGTGTGTGTGTGTGTGGTTGTGAACAGGTGTGTATGGTTGTGAACAGGTGTGTGTGTGTGTGTGTGGTTGTGAACAGGTGTGTGTGGTTGTGAACAGGTGTGTGTGTGTGGTTGTGAACAGGTGTGTGTGTGTGTGGTTGTGAACAGGTGTGTGTGGTTGTGAACAGGTGTGTGTGTGTGGTTGTGAACCGGTGTATGTGTGTGTGGTTGTGAACAGGTGTGTGTGGTTGTGAACATGTGTATGTGTGTGTGGTTGTGAACAGGTGTGTGTGGTTGTGAACAGGTGTATGTGTGTGTGGTTGTGAACAGGTGTGTGTGGTTGTGAACAGGTGTATGTGTGTGTGGTTGTGAACAGGTGTGTGTGTGGTTGTGAACAGGTGTTTGTGTGGTTGTGAACAGGTGTGTGTGTGTGTGTGTGGTTGTGAACAGGTGTGTGTGTGGTTGTGAACAGGTGTATGTGTCATTGTGAACAGGTGTACGTGTGGTTGTGAACAGGTGTGTGTGGTTGTGAACTGGTGTGTGTGGTTGTGAGCAGGTGTTTGTGTGGTTGTGAACAGGTGTGTGTGTGTGTGGTTGTGAACAGGTGTGTGTGTGTGTGTGTGGTTGTGAACAGGTGTGTGTGGTTGTGAACAGGTGTGTGTGGTTGTGAACAGGTGTATGTGTGTGGTTGTGAACAGGTGTGTGTGTGTGTGTGGTTGTGAACAGGTGTGTGTGGTTGTGAACAGGTGTATGTGTGTGTGCTTGTATACAGGTGTGTGTGGTTGTGAACAGGTGTATGTGTGTGTGGTTGTGAACAGGTGTGTTTGTGTGGTTGTGAACAGGTGTGTTTGTGTGGTTGTGAACAGGTGTGTGTGTGTGGTTGTGAACAGGTGTGTGTGTGTGTGTGTGTGTGTGTGTGTGTGATTATGAACAGGTGTGTGTGCGTAGTTGTGAACAGGTGTGTTTGTGTGGTTGTGAACAGGTGTGTGTGCGTAGTTGTGAACAGGTGTGTGTGTGGTTGTGAACAGGTGTGTGTGTGGTTGTGAACAGGTGTGTGTGCGTAGTTGTGAACAGGTGTGTGTGCGTAGTTGTGAACAGGTGTGTGTGCGTAGTTGTGAACAGGTGTGTGTGTGGTTGTGAACAGGTGTGTGTGTGGTTGTGAACAGGTGTGTGATTGTGAACAGGTGTGTGTGTGATTGTGAACAGGTGTGTGTGTGATTGTGAACAGGTGTGTGTGGTTGTGAAAAGGTGTGTGTGGTTGTGAACAGGTGTGTGTGTGTGTGGTTGTGAACAGGTGTGTGTGGTTGTGAACAGGTGTGTGTGTGTGTGGTTGTGAACAGGTGTGTGTGGTTGTGAAAAGGTGTGTGTGGTTGTGAACAGGTGTGTGTGTGTGTGGTTGTGAACAGGTGTGTGTGGTTGTGAACAGGTGTGTGTGTGTGTGGTTGTGAACAGGTGTGTGTGTGTGGTTGTGAACAGGTGTGTAAGGGGGAGTGTGTAGTCCATGCTGGTCATGTTTAGCCTGTGGTGTGTTCTAGATGTCTGAGATGACCCGACAGTCAGAGCTCCAGAATTCTGCTACACTATTAACAGCAAGAATTCTGAACTAATGCTGAAGAAATCCACCTTGTTGACATAGAGCATTATAAAATATCAAATCATGATAACAAGAGAATGTCAGAATCACAAGACAATTACCCAAAATACCTCAAAATAACAAGGCTTCAAGTCAAATCAGTCACATAATATCGTGAAATAATGAGGCCATAAGTCTGAATAACCAGTTATTTAATTAACTTTAAATGAATGAGATTTACTGATGAGAAATTAATGAGAAATAACAGCATCAGCTGAATGGATGACGAGACATCTTCCGTTTAATAGTTTTGATTAAACTGAAATAAGAGATTTTGTCAACATAATAATACAAAATAGTTACTTTTTTATAGATTGCAGTTCAGGGTTGCTCTACGACACACTGTTTAAATTTAACTCATGTTTTATTCATTTATTTGAGTGGGATTATAAATCATTATAAACACCAGAGAGTGGGATTATGAATCATTATAAACACCAGAGAGTGGGATTATAAATCATTATAAACACTGAGAGTGGGATTATAAATCATTATAAACACTGAGAGTGGGATTATAAATCATTATAAACAACAAAGAGTGGGATTATAAATCATTATAAACACCAGAGAGTGGGATTATAAATCATTATAAACAACAGATAGTGGGATTATAAATCATTATAAACACAGAGAGTGGGATTATAAATCATTATAAACACAGGGAGTGGGATTATAAATCATTATAAACAACAAAGAGTGGGATTATAAATCATTATAAACACCAGAGAGTGGGATTATAAATCATTATAAACACCAGAGAGTGGGATTATAAATCATTATAAACACAGAGAGTGGGATTATAAATCATTATAAACACAGGGAGTGGGATTATAAATCATTATAAACAACAAAGAGTGGGATTATAAATCATTATAAACACCAGAGAGTGGGATTATGAATCATTATAAACACCAGAGTGTGGGATTATAAATCATTATAAACACTGAGAGTGGGATTATAAATCATTATAAACAACAAAGAGTGGGATTATAAATCATTATAAACAAACACAGAAAGTGGGATTATAAATCATACTGTATGGACAAAAAGTGTAGTTTTGTAAGCAGAATCTTTTAAATGAAGTCTCCCTTGTTGACATTTTCTTCATCTCCACTCCGATGTGTTTCTTTTGTCGTTTTCCTGTTTTGATTTTTCTCCTTGTGTAATTATGTTTACCTCATTTCCTGTTCTCCATTTTCTTTTTTCTGTGGTTATTGCATCTCATCCTTTTATCCAGTAATTTTAATTAAATAGAATAAACGTATGCAAATGTACCGCATTATGTTACATAATATACACAGTTCATTAATAAAAACAGCTAGTTATTCATTTTATAGAATTATGTGCAGGTCTTATGAAAGCTTCCATATTCCAGCTTCTGTTCTGTTAACAGACTATATTTTGGCTAATTGGGATTTAAATCCCGAGCTCTGAGCTTTAAATCCTAATTAGTGACTGTATCTCAGCCCTCGTCCCTCCAACCTCTTACACACACGCACACACACACACACAAATAAAGGAGGAAAACGTGTTGAATACTGCGTTCAATCTGCTTAAGGCTTCACTAAGCAGGAGTCATTAATTAAGGAGGGAATTCATTAGTCATGATTAAGGTGTCGTTTGCGTCTTCATGAAGTCGCCACTAATAAGTTTCTTCTTATCTGTAAAAAAAAAAGTGGAAAAAAAGGGTGAAAGTGTTTTCATGAGATCTTATCTACAATGAATGACGTTGTCTTATTGCTGTCCCCTGTGCTGCTGATAATCAGATCGACACCAAAGCAAAAAATATTCTTTTTTCGCAGCAGAAACAATAATGTTCCTGCAGCGCATGCGATAAGGGGGGGTAAGAGAAGGAGGGGGAGGAGGAAATAGAAAATGGGGGAGAAGATGAAGGACGTAGGGGGTATGTAGTGGATGGGAGATAGAGGAGGGAGGAAAGAGCAAGAGGAGATGGAGGAGGGGGAGGGGGAGATAGAAATGGGGAGAGGAAATAGAAGGAGGGGATAGGAACAGGAGCAGACAAAGGAAGGGGAGGAGGATATAGAAATCAGGTAGGAGGGGATAAAGGAGGGGTAGGAGGACATAACAGAGGGGGAGGAGGAGATAGAAATAGGGGAGGAGGAGATTAAGGAAGGGGGAGGAGGAAATAGAAATGGACAGAGGAGGATATACAAATGGGGTAGGATAAAGGGGGGGATATAGAAATAAGAGGAAGAGGAGGGGGAGGAGGAGATAAAAGGTGGGGTATAGAAATAGGATGAAGAGGAGGGGGAGGAGGAGATGAAATGGAAGGGACTAGGAGATGGGGCAGGGGAGAATGTAGAGGAAGAGTAGGAGGGTGGGTGTCAGAGGAGCATGTAGTGGAGGGGGAGAGGATTAGTAGACATTATTTTTATTCATCATTGTCATTCTCTAACCAGACGGCAGCCTGAGGAACAGCTGTTTCTTTCTTTCTTTCGTTCTCTCTTTCTTTCTGTATTTATTTATTTATTTACTCATCACGAGTCAGAGAAGACTTCCGCAGACAGGGCTTCACAAGTTTGGAAAAGGATTTAATCTGAATGTAGAAGATAGGAGATTCTTTCACGGGTGCCAATATTTATAAACAGAAGCAGTTGTGTGGAGTAAACATCGTCCCAAAAATGCTCACTTCCTCCAACAATTGCCTTTTTTTTTTGGAAGAATATTTACTGTTCTCGTTCATCCACAAAACTACTTCCCGTCATCACTTCCTGTTACCCCGCCCCTCCAGCATTCTCTTCTTCTTTTGAAGGAAAAAAAAAGTGCAGATCGTCACGTTACAGAGAAACCGCAACATCCTCCTCCTTGTGTCCTGGGTAAAAGCTCTGACACTGGAGACTCCTTCCAAAAAAATGCTAAGCAAACATCTAACAGAATAAAAAGCATTCTTATAAAGCTTGTGTGAGGAACCATAACGCTGTTCATCTCAAACACACACACACAGTTTTTAAGTTCCTGAACACACCGAAGGCGAGCAGAAATGCAGGGTGCGCAGCAGGAGTGATGTTAATTTCACATTTGAGTAAACGTGTCTGAAATATTTATTAGGCTAATTTCCATTATTAGTCATCAGTTCTGAATCCTGACACGGCCTCATCTCCTCCTCCTGTAGGTCACGTTCTGCCAGGCTCAATTAAAACACCGTCCTGCTAGAACGGGTCAAAAGAGCATCGTGTGCTTGAGGGTGCTTTAAAAAGTCATGCAACATTTAAGGCTTTGAAGCCGCACCAGACCCCAGACTTCTGCTAGCTTACTGAATAGACTTGGGTTTTACCTCAAAAACGAGGTTCCCTCTAAAAATAGTTTGTTTACTGAAGAACAAAACCATTGTACGTTTTATTCGTTTATAGTTATGTTTGAAGATGTTTAAGCAGCTGGAAATAATCACACACACACTAACACACTAATACACACACACACTAAAACACATGCACACTAATACACACACACACACGCATGCACACTAACACACTAATACACACACACACACACACACATACACACTCCCACACTAACACACTAACACACTAATGCACACAAAAACACACACATGCACACTAACACACTAATACACACACACTCCCACACTAACACACTAATACACACACACTCCCACTCTAACACACTAATATTCAATTAAATTAAATTCAATTTATTTTTGAATAGCGCTTTTAACAAAGACCATTTTGTCAAAGCAGCTTTACATGAGAAACGACATAAGAAAACAACAAACATAAACAGACAGACAGTCCTAGATGTTATCCCAAGTGAGCAAGCCTGAGGTGACTCAAGGTGACTTGTCCACAGCGTTGCTTGAATATCCCAATCCTCACAAGCAGAACCCGGCTGGAGCTGGTCCATCTCCGGATGCCACTGGAGCCGGCCCAGTCTCTGTATGCCTCGGGATGGGTAGAAGAAGGGAAACAATGGCACAGCATTAGCGTAGCTGCTGTTCATAATATTAGCAGCACTAGATGATAATGTGCATTTAATCAGATGTACTGGAGCACAAGGTTATGGGAAGTGTTAGATGTATGCCAGGCTGAAGAGATAAGTCTTTAGTCTACATTTAAACTGGGAGACTGTGTCTGAGCCCCGAACACTTTCAGGAAGACTATTCCAAAGATTTGGAGCTAAATACGAAAACGCTCTACCCCCTTTTGTGGACTTTGATATTCTGGGAACTACTAGAATTCCGGAATTTTGCGATCTTAAAGAGCGTGGTGGATTGTAACGTGTTAGAAGACTGGAGAGATAGGTGGGAGCTAAACCAATTAGAGCCTTGTACGTGAATAGAGCTAATTTATAGTCAATTCTAAACTTAACAGGTAGCCAGTGCAGGGATGATAATATTGGGGTTATATGATCAAATTTTCTTGATCTGGTAAGAACTCTGGCGGCTGCATTCTGGACTAACTGTAGCTTGTTTATTGAAGATGCAGGACAACCACCTAGTAATGCATTACAGTAGTCCAGTCTGGAGGTCATGAATGCATGAACTAGTTTTTCTAATAGACACACACTAATACACACACACACACACACACTATAACACACACTAACACACTAATGCACACAAAAACACACATGCACACTAACGCACTAGTACACACACATGCATGCACACTAACACACTAATACACACACACACACTAATATACATACACACACACTAACACACTAATGCACACAAAAACACACACATGCACACTAACACACTAATACACACACTCTCACACTAAAACACACACACTTCCACACTAACACACTAATACACACACACTCCCACACTAACACACTAATACACACACACTCCCACACTAAAACACACACACTCCCACACTAACACACTAATACACACACACTCCCACACTAACACACTAATACACACACACTCTCACACTAACACACTAATACACACACACACTCACACTAACACACTAATACACACACACTCTCACACTAATACACACACACTTCCACACTAACACACTAATACACACACACTCCCACACTAACACACTAATACACACACACTCTCACACTAAAACACACACACTCCCACACTAACACACTAATACACACACACTCCCACACTCTCACACTAATACACACACACTCCCACACTAACACACTACTACACACACACTAACACACTAATACACACACACTCCCACACTCTCACACTAATACACACACACTCCCACACTCTCACACTAATACACACACTCCCACACTAACACACTACTACACACACACTAACACACTAATACGAGGTCCCCTCTGCTCAAGTACACATTAATACAAGCCTGGCCGCCGGCGCTGCTGTCAGAGCCGCATGGTTATAGAAAATGAAGGAACATATTTAGACCAGTGAGAATGAAGCCGCGTGAAAATGAAGTGTTCGGCTGCGTTTCTGTGCTTTTATTGGAGAACTTCAGTGTAGATCAGAGCACAAAGAAGAGAGATAAGCGAGGAGACATCTACAGTACAATGCCGGGGTTCGAGTTAAATGCCTGCGCTTGTAATCACACTGTTACTCCAGCAGTACAGTATACAGCTGCAGCAGGGTGCCAAAACTAATGACCTGACACCCTCACATGTGCTGCAGTGATTTATGAGCGTCACAGGAAGAGAAAGTCCAATCTAAAACAACGCAACCTCGGGGGGTTTCAACACATTGTACTGAATCCCTGTCACACACACACACACACACACACACAAACTCTGAAACGCTAATACACAGTCTAATACACACACTAACACATTAATATACACTCTAATACACACACACATTAATACAAACACACACATTAATACACACACACAAACTCTGACATGCTAATACACACTCTAATACACACACTAACACATTAATATACACTCTAATACACACACACATTAATACAAACACACACAAACTAATGCACACACACACATTAATACATACACACACAAACTAACGCACACACACTGACACGCTAATACACACACTAATGCACATACACACATTAATATATACACACAAACTAATGCACACACACTGACATGCTAATACACACACTAATGCACATACACACATTAATACATACACACAAACTAATGCACACACACTGACATGCTAATACACACACTAACACATTAATATACACTCTAATACACACACACATTAATACAAACACACACACACTAATGCACACACTAATGCATATACGCACATTAATACATACACACACAAACTAATGCACACACACTGACATGCTAATACACACTCTAATACACACACTAACACATGAATACACACACACATATTAACACACACACACACACACTAACATGCTAATACACACTCTAAAACACACACGCATTAATACACACACAAACTAATACACACATGCTAACACGCTAATACACACTCTAATACACACACTTAATACACCCTCTAATATGCACATGCATTAACTAATGCACACAAACTTAATACACACTAATACACACACACATTAATACACACACACACATTAACATGCTAATACACACTCCTATAACCACACGTGCATTAATACACACACACACAAACTACCAGACACACTGACATGCTAATACACACTCTAATACATACACATACATTAATACACACACACACAAACTATTGCACACACTGACACGCTAATACACTTTCTATTACACACATACGCATTAATACACACACACAAAAATCAATGCACACACACTAGCACACCAATACACACACGCATTAATACACCCACAAACTAACGCACACACACTAACACGCAAATACACACTTTAATATACACACATTCATTAATACAAACACACACATTAATACACACATGCTAACACGCTTATACACACTATAATACACACACATGCATTAACACACACACTAACACTATAATACACACTAATGCATTAATACACACACACTAATGCATTAATACACACACATACACACACACACACTAACACGATAATACACACTCTAATACACAAACTAACACATTAATACACACTTTAATACACATACAATCACATTAACAAACACATGCATTGATGTACACACACTAAAACGCAAATACACACTCTAATACACACACACTCACACATGTATACTTATACACTAGTACACACACACAAAAACACACATGCACACTAAGACACACATGCATACTAACACACTAATACACACATTTACACTAACACTAGCAAACTTATACACACACACATTAATACACTCTGCATTTCCTTTCAGAGCGTGATGAGTGTGTCAGCGGCCAGAGCTCGTGTGATGAGAACGCCATCTGCACCAACACCATCCATGGACACCTGTGCACCTGTAAGCCAGGGTTCATGGGTAACGGCACCGCCTGCACAGGTAGAGCTCTCAGTCTTCATACACGCACACACACACAATCTTAAACAGTGATAACACACACAATCTTAAACAGTGATAACACACACACAATCTTAAACAGTGATAACACACACACAATCTTAAACAGTGATAACACACACACAATCTTAAACAGTGATAACACACACAATCTTAAACAGTGACACACACACACACACAATCTTAAACAGTGATAACACACACAATCTTAAACAGTGATAACACACACACAATCTTAAACAGTGATAACACACACACAATCTTAAACAGTGATAACACACACACAATCTTAAACAGTGATAACACACACAATCTTAAACAGTGACACACACACACACACAATCTTAAACAGTGATAACACACACAATCTTAAACAGTGATAACACACACACAATCTTAAACAGTGATAACACACACACAATCTTAAACAGTGATAACACACACAATCTTAAACAGTGATAACACACACACAATCTTAAACAGTGATAACACACACAATCTTAAACAGTGATAACACACACACAATCTTAAACAGTGACACACACACACACACAATCTTAAACAGTGATAACACACACACAATCTTAAACAGTGATAACACACACACAATCTTAAACAGTGATAACACACACACAATCTTAAACAGTGATAACACACACACAATCTTAAACAGTGATAACACACACAATCTTAAACAGTGACACACACACACACACAATCTTAAACAGTGATAACACACACAATCTTAAACAGTGATAACACACACACAATCTTAAACAGTGATAACACACACACAATCTTAAACAGTGATAACACACACAATCTTAAACAGTGACACACACACACACACAATCTTAAACAGTGATAACACACACACAATCTTAAACAGTGATAACACACACACAATCTTAAACAGTGACACACACACACAATATTAAACAGTGGCACAGACACGCACACACAGTCTTAAACAGTGACACACACACACACACAATTTTAAATAGTGACACACACACACACACAATCTTAAACAGTGATAACACACACACAATCTTAAACAGTGATAACACACACACAATCTTAAACAGTGATAACACACACACAATCTTACAGTGACACACACACACACAATCTTAAATAGTGACACACACACACACACAATCTTAAACAATGACACACACACACACAATCTTAAACAGTGATAACACACACACAATCTTAAACAGTGACACACACACACACAATCTTAAACAGTGATAACACACACACAATCTTAAACAGTGACACACACACACACAATCTTAAATAGTGACACACACACACACACAATCTTAAACAGTGACACACACACACACAATCTTAAACAGTGATAACACACACACAATCTTACAGTGACACACACACACACAATCTTAAACAGTGATAACACACACACAATCTTAAACAGTGACACACACACACACAATCTTAAACAGTGATAACACACACACAATCTTAAACAGTGACACACACACACACAATCTTAAACAGTGACACACACACACACACACAATCTTAAACAGTGACACACACACAATATTAAACAGTGACACACACACACACACAATCTTAAACAGTGACACACACACAATATTAAACAGTGGCACAGACACGCACACACAGTCTTAAACAGTGACACACACACACACACACAATTTTAAACAGTGACACACACACACACACACACACAATCTTAAACAGTGATAACACACACACAATCTTAAACAGTGACACACACACACACAATCTTAAACAGTGATTACACACACACAATCTTAAACAGTGACACACACACACACACACACACACAATCTTAAACAGTGACACACACACAATATTAAACAGTGGCACAGACACGCACACACAGTCTTAAACAGTGACACACACACACACACACAATTTTAAACAGTGACACACACACACACACACACACACACAATCTTAAACAGTGACACACACACACACACAATCTTAAACAGTGACACACACACAATATTAAACAGTGACACACACACACACAGTCTTAAACAGTGACACACACACACACACAATTTTAAACAGTGACACACACACACACACACAATCTTAAACAGTGACACACACACACACACACAATCTTAAACAGTGACACACACACACACACAATCTTAAACAGTGACACACACACACACAATCTTAAACAGTGACACACACACACAATCTTAAACAGTGACACACACACACACACACACAATCTTAAACAGTGACACACACACACACACAATCTTAAACAGTGACACACACACACACAATCTTAAACAGTGACACACACACACAATCTTAAACAGTGACACACACACACACACACACACAATCTTAAACAGTGACACACACACACACACAATCTTAAACAGTGACACACACACACACAATATTAAACAGTGGCACACACACACACAATCTTAAACAGTGACACACACACACACAATCTTAAACAGTGACACACACACACACACAATTTTAAACAGTGACACACACACACACAATCTTAAACAGTGATAACACACACATACACAATCTTAAACAGTGACACACACACACAATCTTAAACAGTGATAACACACACACAATCTTAAACAGTGACACACACACACACACAATCTTAAACAGTGACACACACACACAATCTTAAACAGTGATAACACACACACAATCTTAAACAGTGATAACACACACAATCTTAAACAGTGATAACACACACACAATCTTAAACAGTGATAACACACACACAATCTTAAACAGTGATAACACACACACAATCTTAAACAGTGACACACACACACACACAATCTTAAACAGTGATAACACACACACAATCTTAAACAGTGACACACACACAATATTAAACAGTGGCACAGACACGCACACACAGTCTTAAACAGTGACACACACACACACACAATTTTAAATAGTGACACACACACACACACAATCTTAAACAGTGATAACACACACACAATCTTAAACAGTGATAACACACACACAATCTTAAACAGTGATAACACACACACACAATCTTAAACAGTGACACACACACACACAATCTTAAACAGTGATAACACACACACAATCTTACAGTGACACACACACACACAATCTTAAACAGTGATAACACACACACAATCTTAAACAGTGACACACACACACACAATCTTAAACAGTGATAACACACACACAATCTTAAACAGTG
>NC_080719.1:22847600-22920100 GCF_019097595.1 Hemibagrus wyckioides
ATGGAAGTGTTTGGGAACGACAGCAACTCAGCCACGAAGTGGTAGGCCACGTAAACTGACGGAGCGGGGTCAGCGGATGCTGAGGCGCATAGTGCGAAGAGGTCGCCAACTTTCTGCAGAGTCAATCGCTACAGACCTCCAAACTTCATGTGGCCTTCAGATTAGCTCAAGAACAGTGCGCAGAGAGCTTCATGGAATGGGTTTCCATGGCCGAGCAGCTGCATCCAAGCCATACATCACCAAGTGCAATGCAAAGCGTCGGATGCAGTGGTGTAAAGCACGCCGCCACTGGACTCTAGAGCAGTGGAGACGCGTTCTCTGGAGTGACGAATCGCACTTCTCCATCTGGCAATCTGATGGACGAGTCTGGGTTTGGCGGTTGCCAGGAGAACGGTACTTGTCTGACTGCATTGTGCCAAGTGTAAAGTTTGGTGGAGGGGGGATTATGGTGTGGGGTTGTTTTTCAGGAGCTGGGCTTGGCCCCTTAGTTCCAGTGAAAGGAACTCTGAATGCTTCAGCATACCAAGACATTTTGGACAATTCCATGCTCCCAACTTTGTGGGAACAGTTTGGAGCTGGCCCCTTCCTCTTCCAACATGACTGTGCACCAGTGCACAAAGCAAGGTCCATAAAGACATGGATGACAGAGTCTGGTGTGGATGAACTTGACTGGCCTGCACAGAGTCCTGACCTCAACCTGATAGAACACCTTTGGGATGAATTAGAGCGGAGACTGAGAGCCAGGCCTTCTCGTCCAACATCAGTGTGTGACCTCACAAATGCGCTTCTGGAAGAATGGTCAAAAATTCCCATAAACACACTCCTAAACCTTGTGGACAGCCTTCCCAGAAGAGTTGAAGCTGTTATAGCTGCAAAGGGTGGACAGACGTCATATTGAACCCTATGGATTAGGAATGAGATGTCACTTAAGTTCATATGCGAGTCAAGGCAGGTGAGCGAATACTTTTGGCAATTTAGTGTATATATATTGTTTTGGGGTTTTTTGGGACATTTGTCCAGGCCGAATGAAAGGACACCTGCGATCCTTCAGTTTATTGTAAACGTGTAATCCATAAACTTTATTTGTATGTCTCGTCCTCTTCCCAAATTAGATCTGAGAATGATTTTGGATTCCAACAAAACGTATTTTAACTCAAGCCTGGAGTAATAATTGTTAGTCCTTCAGGCCACAGCTGGTAGCGCTGCATTTCCTGTTCCACGTAATAAACATGTCACAGTCTCTACAGCAGAGCAGCAGCAGAATTTAATTCCAATAATATTGCAGCTGGAGACATGAATAAACAAATGAAAAATGAATCAGTTTCTCACTAAATAACAAAATAAACTCATCCCGTTAAGTAAGATGAATCGACAGACAAAAAAATTACGAAAGGATAAACAGGAAGAAGGAAGACTCTTCCAGCTGAGAGTGTGTGTGTGCAGAGTGAAACACGAACACAATGTCCTTGTGCATTTTCTCAAAATGTAGCACACACACACTTACTCTCCTGTAGACTACTGTATACAATATAAATATATAAATATCTATAAATGAAGCCCCTCTGTGCTGGTGAGTGCTGACCTTCAGAGCTTCGTTTTTTTCCTCAAATATAATCAACACTGACCTTTCCCCAGTGTTACTGCATGTCCCCGGTCCTACTGTCTGCAATTTATAAATGTCAATAAACTCTTCAAAGACAGGAAGTGGGTTTGTTTGTTTGTTTGTTTGTTTTTCTGCAATGTTTCATCTAAACGCACTGGTGTGTGAGTGTGTGTGTGTGTTTGTTTCTCTGGATCATCTTATTTAGGTCTGTATCACTGCACATGCTACCAGATGTCCACTGGGTAGACTCGGTTTCATCTGAAATGAGTTGAAAGGCCTTGAGAAATAAGAATCTATAAAATTATATAAAGTAATCTAATCACTGTATATGTGTGTGTGTGTGTGTAAGTGGAGGAATGTTTTGGTGTATGTGAGTGGCGTGTATGTGTATGTGTGTGTGTGAGTTGATATATGTGATTGGGCATGTGTGTGTGTGTGTGTGTATATGTGTGTGTGTATGTAAGTGGACAAATGTGTTGGTGTATGTGAGTGGCGTGTGTGTGTGTATGTGTGTGAGTGTGTGTTGGAGCGTGTGTGTGTGTGTGAGTGTTGGGGTATGTTGGGGCATGTGGGAGAGTGTATGTGTGGGTGAGTCTGTGTGTGTGTGTTGGTGTATGTGAGTGAGCGTGTGTGTGTGTTTGTGACTGGGTGTGTATGTGAGTGGACGTTTGTGTGTGAGTGTGTGGACAAGTGTGTTGGTGTATGTGAGTGGGGTGTGGCTGAGTGTATGTGTGTGCATGCGTGGATGTGTTTGTGTGTGTGTTGATGTATGTGATTGGGCGTGTGTGTGTGTGAGTTGATATATGTGATTTAGTGTGTGTGTGTTTGTGTGTGTGAGTTGATATATGTGATTGGGCATGTGTATGTGTGTATGTGTGCGTGGGCATGTGGATGTGTTTGTGTGTGTGTGTTGATGTATGTGATTGGTGTGTGTGTGTGTGTTTGTGTGTGTGTGTGTGTGAGGGAGGATGTTTGTTGTAGTTGTGTTTTGAAGTTTAAATCACAATCCAGTTGAAGATGCACATGTGGTATTGCTCTTTACCTTTAAAGGTCTGATCTGTTTGGTTGCCGTGGCTGCACTAAACCCACTGTTCTGACTCTGCACAGCTGCAGTGTAAATATCTAAACTGGTTCAGGGATTTAAATCTGCTGTAGATTCTTACTGGGAAAAATCCCTTAAAAAGCCTTCACAGATCTGGTGTTGGAGTCTGAATGTGAAGTCTCTGGTCCATGACTGGAGCAGCAGCAGTAATATCTGTGTGTGTGTGTGTGTGTGTGTGCGTGTGCGTGTGTGTCTACATGTACAACTATTGAACACATGGCACACTGAAAAGCCAATAGTATACTGTAGTTCTAAACGTTGCCGTGGAGACACCGCTGTCAATCATTATGCTAATCGGACAAGCCCACAACATTCTGAACTTTTGTTTATTGTTAACACTTCTGGAATATAGAACTGCTAAAGTGGTGTTAAGTGCTTTGTTTTGAGAGAGCAAGAGCATGAGAGAGAGAGAGAGCGTGAGAGAGAGAGAGAGAGAGAGAGAGAGAGAGAGAGAGAGACAGATGGTGTGTAAGTCAGCAGCATCAGCATCGGTCCATGAAACGATCATCCTGAAAGCAGAACAGTTCATTTCACAGCAGATCGATCACCTAACGCAGGAAGAGAAAGTGTGTGTGTGTGTGTGTGAGAGACAGTTTCAGGGACTACAGAGAGAACAGAAGTACACAAGCAACACAGAAACTGTCATGTTCGGGTGTGATTTATGGACAAATCAGCCATTTAGCGCTTCTCGAGAAGCTACACGTTTGGTAACGATGACAACACGCCAACTCTTTATGTCCACATCCTGTCACTTCCCCGAGGAGAAGACTCTGTACTCTGTTTCTTTCGGGACTTTTAGGCAACGTAATCAGGACTAACATGGGCATGACACAATGAGTAATGTCTCTGACAGACCATGTGTGTTTGTGTGTGTGTGTGTGTGAGATTGACATTTGCGAAGAAATTGCTAGAATTTCAGCTACCTAATGATGTGTTGTTATGGGCACTCGACTGTAAACGCTGGATGTGTTGAGCGAGTAAAATCCTGCTGCTCAGACGATAATCATATTTCGCTCGGACTCGGTTATTGTGTCATGCTAATTTAAATCTCTGATCAATAAAAACAACGCTAAGGAAATTCATTCAGCTTGTAGCACATGTAAAGCTTATATACGTAATACATATGGTCATGTGACCTTATAGCAATGGAGCTGATCATTATCTCTGTGATCACAGATCTCCTGGAAATGGATCAGAAATACTACAGATGTCCTGCTAACTTCCTGGAATTCATCCATGAACGTCAGGAAATCTGACCCTGCTCCTATAGTACTTTAGTCATTATATATTCTCACACAGACATGCAGGAGACTCGAGGAAGTGGAAAAAGTTCTCTTTTATAATGTTGTTATTTATAGCGGCTTTATTCAGTTCAGACAACTGATTCTCACTGAGGGTGAGTCATTGCAGCCCGGTCCGATTGGCCGCCAGCCGCCAGTCTTTCTGCCACACCCGCCTTCCAGCCATGTGTTCGGCTGCTGTCCATAATGTGGGGGTGCTGAAGTGGCGCTGTCCTTTCAGCACCTGGTCTGCAGTCGGCGTGTGTTTAGGCTGCGAGTGGGAGGCAGCATGAGCTCCAACGTCACAATATTTAATCACCTCGGATAAAGACGACACAGTGTGAACAAATTCCTCAGCTGTGGAGGTTTTGCTGTTGTTGGAGTTGTTATAAATTTATGTATAAATCTGGGTATGAATTGTCTACGATGAGGAAAAGAACGCGGCTGTGAGCCTGCAGCGATTGTAATTGTGGAGCGACAGTCAATTTACAAAACACCCTGGAAATCCCTTATCTCCCACTTTAAATCGGATTTTAGGCACTCCAGTGTGTGTGTGTGTGTGTGTGTGTGTGTGTGTGTGTGCGCATCCTTTCAGCTGAGACGTTGCTGCTAATAACTTTACACACAAGCACTACCGAGTCACCAGGACTGCCTTCATCTAATTAAGGTAGCACAATTCAGTTTAGTTAAGATTATCATCAATGACATTGGTGTGTGGGTGTGTGTGTGCGTGTGTGTGTGTGTTAAAACTCCTTCTAAGCTCACACAATTAACCATATCTATGTTTTTTCTGGAGAAATCCATGATTTTATGCCTAGAATACAGAAGGGGCTGTCACTATCACAGCTGATTTACATTTGGTGACGCCCACAAAAATCCATAAAAGTAAAGCTCACACTGCCTCGATGTCTGGAGGAGAAAGGGGGCAGGAGGAGAAAATAATTTCACTTTATAACTCAGTAACATGTAGAATCACATTTAGAAAGAGTTTCCGTAGGAGTTATTCAGCCTCACATCATTCTGTTCTGTTCATCCATGTTTCCTTACAATATTGTTTCAACGATTGAGGGGTTTTGTTTATTCTCAGCTCTCTTAAGATCGCAGCATCTCACTGGGGTTGTGGTCTTACTCAGTGGATTTTCTTTTGCCATTCAGATGTTGATTTGATGCGGTGTGCGATATCTTGGTCCTGCTGGATGACCTGAGTTTAGCCCAGCTGTAGCTGCTGGACAGATACAGGCCTCACACTTGACTCCAGAAGAAGTGGAGTTCATTCCTGCAGGTTTCCCAGGTCATGTGGCTGCAAAACAAGACCAAATCATCAGCCCTTCACCTCCATGCTAGACAGTTAGTATGAGGTGTTTGTGGTGGCTCACTGTGTTAAGTTTTCACCAAACATGGTGCTGAGCATGATGACCAAACATCTCCACTTAGGTCTCATCCATCCAAAGGATAATTTTCCAGAAATTTTCTTATGCAATATTACAAAAGTAATTCACGCTCCATTTTCTTTTTGGAGAGACAAGCCTTTTTTTCTCATCACTATTCTATAAAAGCTATACGTGGTCATTCTTTTCTTGGTGCTGTGTGATGAACATTAGCATTTACTGTGCTTAGAGAGGCCTGTAGGTCACATGGTCATTAAACTGTCTGACTTTGAAATGAATTTGCTGATGGTTTTGTAAACCTCTTTCTGACTGTAGAATGGTCATCTCAGATTGTATGGAGATGGCCTTGTGACCCTTTCTGAGTAGTCCTGCTTCTCTGAATGCATGGTTTCTTTTCGGCCTGATGTAGACACACACACTGAGTGCTCCAGAACACCAAACTTGACAAGCTCAGCTTTCACAGAGGTAGACACACTTATAGTTGATGGACTAATCTTGTGCTTTTCATTATTTACACCTGGCTGCTAATTACACTCTTGGAAGGAGTGAGTGTGGAAGGAGGAAGTGTGTACAGTTTTATTCCCACTTGCTTTCTGAATGTTGGGTTATTTTTTTGGCACTGGTTCTCTGGTTGATCTTCCTTGGTGCAATTTTGGTAGGTACTAATCACTGGAAGGAACAGTGGTGAACTGGTGATAGGGTCATGGGCGGCCAAGGCTCACTGATGCATGTGGGAAGCGAAGGCTGGCCCGTGTGATCCGATCGAACAGCATTAAAGAAGTTAATGCTGGTTCTGATAGAAAGGGGTCAGAATACACAGTGCATGACAGTTTGTTGCGTATCTGCATAGCTGCAGACCAGTCAGGGTGCCCATGCTGACCCCTGTGCAACACTGAAAGTGACAACATTGGGCATGTGAGCATCAGAACTGGACCACGAAGCAATGGAAGAAGGTGGCCTGGTCTGATGAATCACGTTTTCTTTTACATCACGTGGATGGCCGGGTGCCTGTGCATCTCTTACCTGGGGAACACATGGCACCAGGATGCACTATGGGAAGAAGGCGAGCCGGTGGAGGCAGTGTCATGCTTTGGACAATGTTCTGCTGGGAAACCTTGGGTCCTGCATCCATGTGGATGTTACTTTGACACGTACCACCTACCTAAGCATTGTTGTAGACCATGTACACCCTTTCATGGAAACAGTATTCCCTGATGGCTGTGGCCTCTTTCAGCAGGATAATGCACCATGCCACAAAGCAGAAATGGTTCAGGAATGGTTTGATGACCACAACAACCAGTTTGAGGTGTTGACTTGGCCTTCAAATTCCTCAGATCTCAATCCAGTCCAACATCTGTGGAATGTGCTGGACAAACAAGTCTGATCCATGGAGGACCCACCTCGCAACTTACAGAATTTAAAGGATCTGCTGCTAACATCTTGGTGCCAGATACCACAGCACACCTTCAGGGATTTAGTGGAGTCCAGACCTCGACGGGTCAGGGCTGTTTTGGCAGCAGAGGGGGCCCAACACAATATTAGGCAGGTGGTCATAATGTTGTGCCTGATCAGTGTGTGTGTGTGTGTGTCTAATACTCCATATTTTCTTACACTGTGTTGCGTCTAATGCTTTGCTAAATAAACCTAATCTCTTCTTTCTCAGGTCTAACTATCGCAGATCAGATTTTTAATCTTTCTAATGGCACATTCTGTCTCGAGCCCTTATCAGTCTGGTTTTAGGAGACAGTCATATATCCTGAAACGATTCCTGTGTGTTTACTAGGGCTGGTGACAAAAAAAAGAAAAATATGTCATGATTCCTTTAAAGAGGAACCAGACAAACTGATTTCCCTGTGGATAAATTTACTGTAAATGTAGTTTAGTGCTAAGAGGAAACATCACCTCAAAGACAAAGAAAATCAGAGACACTTCAGGCTACAATAGCTTTCAAACTAATTTGAATACATTTCACTTCATAATAAAAATGCAGGCATGAAAAGGCGATTTAAAATAGGTTTAAATCCTGACACATGAGCTGGGTTACATTATTGTTCAAACATTTAAAATATTAATGTTGTGTCTGTTGTGTAAAATCCAGCCGTTCCATATGAATTATAAGGGCTTAAGGCTAGTAGTAGTAGCAGTAATATTATTAGTAGTATTAATAGTAGGAATATTAGTAGTAGTAATAGTAGTAGTAGTAGTAGCAGCAGTAGTAGTAGGAATATTATTATTAGTTCTAGTAGGAGGAGGAGTAATGCTATTAGTAGTAGTATTAATAGAAGGTATAGTATCATTAGTATTGTATTAGTATAGTATAGTATTAGTATTACTAGTAGTAGGAGGAGTAGGATATTATTAGTAGTATCAGTAGTAGGAATATTATTATTAGTACTAGTAGTAGGAGGAGGAGGAGGAGTAATGATATTATTAGTAATAGTAGTAGTAATAATATTACTAGTACTGGTAGTACTAGTAGTAGAATGAGGAGTAATATTATTATTAGTAGTAGTAGTAGTAGTGTTACTAGTACTAGGAAGAGGAGGAGGACTAGGAATATTACTAGTACTAGTAGTAGTAGGAGTAGTAGGAATAGGAGAAATGTTATTATTAGCAGTATGGTAGTAGGTATATTAGTAGTAGCACTATTAGTAGGAGGAGGAGGAGGAGGAGGACTAATGATATAAGTATTAGTAGTAGGAATATTATTATTAGATCTAGTATTAGTAGTAGGAGGAGGAGTAATGTTATTATTAGTACTATTAGTAAAAGGAGAAGGAGTAATGGTATTATTAGTAGTGTTAGTAATCATAATATTATTAGTAGTATTAGGAGGAGGAGGAGGAGGAGTAATGTTATTATTAGTAGTATTAGTAGTAATATTATTATTAGTGCTAGCTAATATAATTTTTGTGTAAAATCTTGCTGTTCCATATGAATTGTAAGGCTCCAGCTCTTGCATGTGATCAGAGATGCTGCTGTGTTGTAAAGAAAACGAGGAGTTAATTATTATTATTGTTATTATTGTTTATTAATGGTGTGTTGGTGTGTCTGTCAGGGAGGTGAAACCATGGAATCAGTAATGTGATCTGGTTCATAAAATTTAGGTTGCCTTTTTAGTGCAGCTGATAAATGTGTTTAATATCACAGTGCTCCTATTCGTGTTATAAACATCTCATCACGAGTGTAATATTCATAATTAGCAATACCACACATCATCTCCTGAGCTTCGCTCACTGTGTGTGAAGCTTTACACGTTTTTCCTTGTCCTTCTCTCCAGATCCTCCAGGATCCTCAGTCATCTGCTGTACAGCTCCACACAGATTTTCAGCTGGGTTTAGATGACAGGGCTATGCCTCTCATGCCAAAAGCTTACTGCTATCATCAGTAAACCGTTTTTTATGGTGTATCATTATCCTTGCTGGAAGATTCAACCATAATCTAGTTGCAAAGCAGCCAGATTTTCATTTAAATTGCTTCATGGAGTCCATGATGCTACGTGACCTAACAAGGTTCCCAGGGTATTTGGTATTTGGGAAACACAGGCTTGCAACATACATAACAGGGAGGATTAAGCTCTTTTCTGTATATCTATCCTTCTTTCTACACTAAAAATAACTTTATACCTTCATGTTTTTTGCCTACAAGATATATTTTTGTCTCATCGGGCCTTAGACACCAGTTCCAATCAATTCCAGTAACATCTGTAACCACTCCAGATGCATGTACAATGAAAACAAGTCTACAAAACAGCAGGTTTTAGTAAAATAAAAAACGAAACCAAATAAAAATCAATCTTGTCAGAACTTTTTCCTCACTGAAATCTAAAATTACAACGTATAAAAATTGAGAGGAGTTTCTCCCAAAGCAGCTCGTCATACAGATGAAGCAGCGAAAATAAATAATGTAAATAATGCTGAATCGCTCTGAAACAGGAGCGAACAGGGTTATAAGCTGATTGATTAGAAATCAGGTTAATCAGAGCTGATTGGAGGTTGCAGTGAGACGTTCCACAACGTGACCTATGGCTAAATTCATTCCCTGCTAATTGTAGTTTATTTCAGTGTGTGTGGTTTATTACTAGAAAAAAGAAAAAAAAAAAAACAGGCTCCAAATTGAGGCCAGTGAAGAGTTCAGTGAGGTGAGCAAGTCATTAATTAATGAGACTAACACTCTTTGCTCAGGGAAAATAAGAAAAACCTGACTGAGATGGCATGAAGAAGAAACCTTGAGAGATTCTGGGTAACATGGAGTAGAGAGAAACTCTTATAAATGTCTAGTGTAAAGACAAAGCGTATTGAGTGTGTTAAAGAATCTTGAGGACCATTGTGTGTTTTCAGCTACAGATCTCCAGTATTCAACTGAAATTATCCACTGAAGGACAGCAAGAGATTCTCTGGTGAAGAGAGAGAGAGAGAGAGAGAGAGAGAGAGAGAGAGAGAGAAGGAGCAGATTATTAGATATCATTATCTTGGTTGGTTTAAGAGGATGTGTAAAGAGCAAACATGGACGCCTGCAGGTCTTCGTTTATCAGCATCACTAAAATGCTGTGTGAGAGAAGTTTACCACCCACCTTTACCCCTGAACCCTCCTGATCTGCTCCGTCAGCACAGTGCTTGAGCTATAAAAGACCAAATGTTTGAATATCTGTGACTATTACAATTAAGAGTTACACAACTCCAACTGACTGTATATGACTGTACAAATGACCTCACTGATGTCACCCAAATCAGAAATCAGAAAATGTTTTATTGCCAGGTACAGCAAAGGGTCAGCAAAGAGCACTTTACAGTACTAGGAATTTGTCTTGGTGTCAGGTGCGAACATATACACAGGTATGAAATGTCAGTACAAATGTACACAATTTTAGAAAAGAGCTAGAATAAGTTAAATAAATACTGTATAAAGTGACTTGCATGAGAAGTGGTGCAATAGAATGTAAAAAGTGAAAGTGACTGTCCAAACATGTATACAGATGTGAGGTATGTACACAATCTAGAATGAGATAAGTATTGTGTACAGAAGTCTGAGTTTGAATGAACAGTAGTGCAATTTAGAATGTGGAAGTGAGTGTCCGGGTTGGAGGGGGGGTCAAATGATGATGAGGTTCCCTTTTGAGTCTGGTTTCTCAAAGTTTCTTTCTCTTACCATCTAAGGGATTTTTTCCTCGCCACATTCACCTCAGGGCTTGCTCATTAGGGACTACTGATTAATACAAATAAATTTAAATATAAGTCTTATATTAATCTTGAACTTTTTGTACTATACTTTTTGTGTTAAGCTGCTTTGAGTCAAGGTCCATTGTTAAAAGTGCTTCTTCTTCTTCTTTTGCCTTTCCCCTTCAGTGGTCTCCACAGTGAAGCCCTATCTTCTGCATCCTCAGCTCTTACACCACTAGCTTCATATCCTCATTTATTCCATCCATATACCTCCTCTTTGTCCTTCCTCTTTGCCTCCTGCCTGGCAGCTCCATGTCTAACATTCTCTCACTCTCCCTCCTCTGAACATGTCCAAACCATCTTAATCTGGCCTCCCTAACTTTGTCTCCCAAACGTCCAACATGAGCTGTCCCTCTGATGTACTCGTTCCTAATCCTGTCCAACCGTGTCACTCCCAAAGAGAACCTCGACATCTTCAGCTCTGCTACCTCCAGCTCTGACTCCTGTCTCTTCCTCAGTGGCACTGCCTCTAAATCATACATCATGGCCGGTCTCACCACTCTTGTACACCTCTCCCTTGATTCTCACTGAAATTTTTCTATCACACAGAACTCCCGACAGCTTTCTCCACCCATTCCAACCCGCCTGCACTCGCTTCTTTACCTCTTTCCCACACTCTCCATTACTCTGGACTGTTGACCCCAAGTATTTAAACTCCTGTACCTTCTTCAACTCTTCACCCTGTAATCTTACTGTTTCACTTCCCTCCCTTTCATTCACACACGTACTGCTACACCTTACTTTACCTTAGACTATTACTGTAGAGTTGTTGTTGTTGTTCTTTCAGCTGCTTTCTGCATGGTAGGCGAGAAACCCACCACTGAGCCACCAGTGCCCCACACTAGTACTGTATTTTTGTGTCTTTGCTCTGCTTTATGTAGTACATGAGTGTTGCAGAATACTAGATTTCTGTATTGTGTGTGTGTGTGTGTGTTGTGTTTACCCTCTAAGACGTGACTTCACCTGCTGCCTTAAACACCTGGGTAAACTCAACTTGAATAATGTATAAGCTGTGTTTCAATTCACCAGCAGTCAAGATAACAGATTTCTCTAAGTTTCGTTTTTAAAATCTTGTTTTAAAGTGAAGAAACAAGTTCAGATAACCTAATCAGGCCCTCATGTCTATATAATCTACAACTTACTCATGAAAAAATATATAAAATGATATAAATTTTATACTAATTCTCACTTTCCTTCACTACAAATGATCTAGCAGTTATACTAGTTACTAGTCTACTATTATACTAGTAATACTGTTCAATTAGCATATTGTCATTATTAGTAACAATTCATACAATAGTATAATATAGCTATCTGCTAATGATGATCAATGCCACAAACTATTAATAAAACATATTTATAAGGAAATGCATTAATAGTATTATTTAACTAATATTTAGTATTGAAACTAATATGTAATAATATTTATAATAGTACTTAACACCATATAATAATTGTAGTAATATTAGTGATAGTAGTAATATTCTTATTATTAGTAATAGTAGTAGGAGGAGGATGTGGAGGAGGAGGAGTAATATTAGTAGGAGGAGGAGGAGGAGGAAGAGGAGGAGGAATAATATTATTAGTAGTAGTAGGAGGAGGAAGAGGAGGAGTAATATTAGTAGGAGGAGGAGGAAAAGGAGGAGTAATGTTATTAGTATTAGGAAGAGGAGGAGGAGTTATATTATTATTAGGGGGGGAGTAATGTTATTATAGTAGGAGGAGGAGGAGTAATGTTATCATTATTAGTAGTAGGAGGAGGAGAAGGAGGAGGAGGTGGAGATGTAAAGTAGTAGGAGTAGTAGTAGAAGGAGGAGAAGTAATGTTATTAGTAGTAGTAGGAGGAGGAGTAATAGTAGTAGAAGGGGGAAGAGGAGGAGGAGGAGTAATGTTATTATTAGTAGGAGGAGGAGTAATAATATTTGTAGTAGTAATAGTAGAAGGAGGAGGAGTAATATTATTATTAGTAGGAGGAGCAGTAATAATATTTGTAGTAGTAATAGTAGAAGGAGGAGGAGTAATGTTATTATTAGTAGGAGGAGGAGGAGGAGTAATAATATTTGTAGTAGTAATAGTAGTAGGAGGAGGAGGAGTAATAATATTTGTAGTAGTAATAGTAATGTAGAGTAATGTTATTATTATTAATAGTTGTAGTAATAGTAGTAGCAGTAATGTTATTATTAGTAGTATTAGTAGTAGTAATATTTGTAGTAGGAGTTGCAGTAGCAATAGTATTGCAGGATTCGGTAAAGTTTATAAAGACTGTAGTCAGCATATAAGCCCTGTTTTCTTTATTTGTTTTTTGTAACACACTTAAAAAAGTTCTAAGGAGCATTATCACAAAAGAGCATTTTCTCCACCTTGACTATAAATCTTCACAGACTCCTGTTCATTTATCCCATTTAAAATGCCTGAGCGGTCGCTTGATGCGGAGCTCATCCATTATTTTTTGGCATCTCCTCCTTTGTTTGTCTCTAACTCTGATCCCTTTCAGGCTGTGAGTCATTTGTGTTCTTCACACACTGGACTGTGATGTGTGATTTGAGTGGGTTCCGTCCTCGGCTGGGTTCCGGTGCTCTGTTTAATACGGCATAATGATCCGCTTCTCCACACTCTCACCTTGGCTTGATACTGTCTGTGAGGGTAGAAAGACTAATAAAAGCTTAAATGAGATGTGCAAATGTGGAGAAAGGCTTTATTAATAGCATTCTTCATCATCATCATCATCATCATGTGTTTTTATTAAAAGAAGACTATACACTGATCAGGCATAACATTATGACCACCTGCCTAATATTGTGTTGGTCCCCCTTTTGTTGCCAAAACAGCCCTGACCCTTCGAGGCATGGACTCCACTAGATCCCTGAAGGTGTGCTGTGATATCTGGCACCAAGATGTTAGCAGCTTTGAGTCCTGTAGGTTGCGAGGTGGTGCCTCCATGGATGGGAATTGTTTGTCCAGCACATCCCACAGATGCTGGATTGGATTGAGATCTGGGGATTTTGAGGCCAAGTCAACACCTCAAACTGGTTGTTGTTCTCATTAAACTATTCCTGAACCATTTTTGCTCTGTGGCACGGTGCAGTATCGCTCAAATCCTTAAGCTTGTCCATTTTTCCTGCTTCTAACACATTAACTTTGAGGACAAAATGTTCTCTTGCTGTCTAAGGATGAAATGACAGAAAAACAGTATAGCTTGAGTTTCTGAAAAGAAGCTTGTTAATAATTGTTACAGATGGACGGCAGGAGCAGTGATCAGAGTATCTGACTCTTTATCCAGTCACCAGATCAGACTCCGACATGAACCCAGTAGAAAGCACACAGGGAGGACAAATCCTCCTGCAGCTCTTTCCCAAACACAAATCCGTAGAACTTCCCTGTGTGTCCCGTACATCTTCCTTCTCCTTGACATCTTTATCCCCCAACCCCCCCATTTGATTTGCACCGTCATTGTCTGAACATCAGCATGTGGAAAATCGGTGTTAAAAAAAAAAGGCTCTGTCAGTCCTGCAGCAATTTGTCACGCAGTAATCACAGCATTCACTTTTTAATCAGGGAGAGAAAGAGAATAAAACGACCTCAGATAATTTCCTCATTACAGCAGCACTCGAGTGGTGCCGTCCCATCAGGCTTCAGTGTTATAGTCCACAGTGTCACCGCAGTCAACAACTGGACGCTCGCGTGTAGCGCTGTACAGTTGAAACGTTCTAATTTCCTGCAGATTGAATCATTACTAAACATTTCTCTGAAGAGTAAACACTTCACACTACACACACGCACACACACACACACACAAACACACACACACCCACACGGCATGAATTCATCACTTAATTTCCTCCAATAACACTAAATCTTAAAAAAATAAATAGACAAATGGACGAATGCCTATCAAACATTTCCCCTTACTTCTCCTCCCTCATCCTGGCTGCTAATATTTACAAGAAGGTCCTGGGTTCGAATCCCAGGTTCAAACAGGGGCCTTTTTGTGAGGAGTTTGCATGTTCTCCATGGCCCTCTGATGAACTGGTGACCTGTCCAGGGTGGACCCCTGTGACCCTAATTAGGAATAAAGCGGGTATAGAAAATGGATGGATAATATCTTCTTGTTCAGTCAGAATTTCATACCTGTTAACCTGTTATACTATATATATATATGTACTGTGTCTATAATTATTGGCACCATTCATGAATAAATATAAATAAAAATGATTACAAGTGATAATAAGATTTGAGCTGAACCCCTACAGATGTTTTATTTATTTATTTTTTCTAAGGAAAGAATTGTTTTTTTCCTTCAAATCACAGGTTTCAAAAGTATTGGTACATTTCCATTTGATGTAATGATGCATTTTATTCATGAGTCGGTAAAATATGATTAAGAGGAAATACTGTTTTATTTTTATTAGAAGGTAATGATCAGTCACTTCCTGTTGTGTTGATGGAAAATATGAATTATTGTGGGGTGTTTAATTTTTTTCCAGATGCAGTGCAGAGCATTGTTTATGGTTGGGATTTTAGAAGTGTGTAAATCCAGAGAGTTTGCTCTGTTCCAGGTTTCTGTTCCTCTCACGTTTACTCAGTATTGCGATTTCTCTTCTGGAGGGTTTCGTTCTGCTGCTTCGTCTGCGCTAACGACCATCTGGCGCATCACTGCTCCCGTGACAGAGAGACAGGAAATAGTTAATAAATCATCATAAATACAGAAATCCACATCACTCGAGTTCTCTTTCTCAGTTCTGTCTTCTCTTAATATTTACTGTATTTTTTATTTTTTTCCTCCACATCAGTAATGATTTGTGTGTATCAGAATCGTTAGCGCTACGCAAATGTTATGGCTTCCTGTTGTTTCTCACAAAGATCTCGTTAAAGAATAAATTGAACTTTATTGCTGATTATTTTATTCCAAGGAATAGATTTGGATTGTGAACTTGTGAAAATGTAAACAGAAGATAAAACAACAGAAGAAGTGTTTCAGGATATAATACAGAACATGAGCAGGCAACACTCACTGCAGAGCACGGGATTATTAAGGCATGCATTACAAAAGCACTGCTACACATTATGAGATTAGTAATAAGCGTGTAACAGCAGTAGACATGATGGGATTAGTAATAAGCGTGTAACAGCAGTAGACATGATGAGATTAGTAATAAGCGTGTAACAGCAGTAGACATGATGGGATTAGTAATAGGTGCGTAACAGTGATAGACATGATGGGATTAGTAATTAAAGAGTAGCAGCAGTAGACATGATGGGATTAGTAATTAAAGAGTAACAGCAGTAGACATGATGGGATTAGTAATTAGAGTAACAGCAGTAGACAGGGTGGGATTAGTGATTAAAGAGTAACAGAAGTAGACATGATGGGATTAGTAATTAAATAGTAAATGTTGTAGACGTGATGGGATTAGTAATAAGCGAGTAACTGCAGAAGATATGATGGGATTAGTAATAAGCGAGTAACTGCAGAAGATATGATGGGATTAGTAATTAAAGAATAACAGCGGAAGATATGATGGGATTAGTAATTAAAGAGTAACAGAGGTAGCCATGATAGGTTAATAATAAGCAAGTAACAGCATGATGGGATTAGTAATAGGCGAGTAATAGTGGTAGACATTCTGGGATTAGTGATTAAAGAGAAATAGTGGTAAACGTTCCTCTTTTTTTTTTCTCCCCAAACCAAACACCTGGTTTCAGAGAAAGAGAGACAGGAGGAAGTGGAGGTTTCGGGGGTTAAATGATCAGGAAAATATTCATCATGAAGAAAAAACATTCACCCTGAAAAAAGGAACATAATGGAGGTTTTCTAGAACAGATGCTGGATGATTAAATGTTTATTGCTGTTCCTGCGCAGGGTGACAACTGCTCCAAGACCACAAATTTAATTTACATGAAAGTTTCTGTCCTTTCAGCTGAATTTCTCTTCTCTCTCTCTGTCTCTCTCTCTGTCTCTCTCTCTGTCTCTCTCTCTGTCTCTCTCTCTCTCTCTCTGTCTTTCTCTCTCTCTCTCTCTCTCTCTCTCTCTCTCTGTCTCTCTGTATAACACTGCAGTCTGACTTCCTTATGTCTGTTTCCTCTCTGCAGCGGTTTGTAAGGACGTCTGTCTCAACGGAGGAACCTGTGCGTCTCCCAACACATGTGTGTGTCCTTCAGGCTTCACTGGACGCCTCTGTGACACGGGTAAACATTTTCTCTTTACATCATCATTATTATTATTATTATTATTATTATTATTATTATTATTATTATTATTATTATTACTATTACATCTTATCATTTGGGCTTCCTCAGCATCTTCCCTCACCCAGGAAAGTTAAGCATTTGTGAAAGTTCTGCTCAGGAAGCACTGTAATAATCTGCTTTCTGTAGCTCGCTAGCTGTTATCCTTAGCTAGCATAATCTAGACATGACAGGAAAATCCACTAGTTTTATATATCGTTGAATAGCTTTTAAAAAAAAATTATCCACATATCTTTTAGCTGCTCAGTGTCTGAATAATGAGCTCATTATGCTATGAACAACCTAACTGACCTGAGCAGCGATTAGCTTTAAATTCAACAAGCTGTTGTTAAATAGCAAGCTAGCATCTTATCATGGATTAGCCTGAAGTTTCTTACTTAGCTACCTAGTCCTTAGCTTCTTTAAGGTCAGTTCCATCCTCCAGAGGATCCCGCTCTCTCTGGGTTAGGCCAGAGTTAGTTATCTAAAGAGATTTGAGGCGACTATGTTGTTTTTTTTTTAGGTAGGTCCACATGCTACATGCTAGCTCTGAACACCAAAATACTTCAAAATAAACGGGTCACTCATGAATTTCTGAATGATTTTACGTACTATGTGAGTTATGAAGGGTTTCAGGAAACCGTCGACGCCCTCAGCATCGAGAGAAACTTGTCTGTCTCAGGTTAGCGCTTTAGCTTTAGCTGCCGTCGCGTGTTGACGAGATGTAGAGAGCTTTGATCGTGTTCCAGTCTAACTGGATTTTCTCAAGGTGCTGGCCGTGTGCCTCATTCTCTTCAGTTTGTCTTTGGAAGACGTTTTTTTTCTCCTGTGCCGGTCTTTAGCGTCTCTGAAGTCTTTTCTAATGCTAATCTGTTGTGATCGTTCTGCTGCAGTAACGCTGAGTTTGGTCTGATTCCTTTCAGTCAGGCAGCGGTTTAGTTGTGTGTTTGTTGTCTCTTGTGTTTTCTCTCTGTGGAGCTTCACCTGTCTGAAAGTTTCCTTTCAACCAAGTCGTTTGCCTCAACAATGACACCGGTGACTTTTTATTTGCTGGTTTTTCAGCCATTTTCACTGATCCTGAAACACGGGAATGCATCAGGTCTCATTCTGACTGCGGAGTCTTTCAGCTGTGAATACAGTCAGAATAAAAAATAAAACAAATAAAACTGTTCTTTAATGCATCAATAAGTTCAGAATCACAGCAACCCTTTATTTTCCACTTCCTTTGGTGAAAGATCACTTTTCGGCTTGGGGCTTTTAGATAATGTCTCGATTTCATCAGAGATGTTTCATCAAACACAACAATTCACAACAATTCCATCAAATCACAATCTGCTGTTAGGAATTAGTTTGATGTGTTGTTGTTGTTGTTACATTGTTAGTAATTGTGTGATGTTGTGTTGTTACACCATTAGGAATTGTGTGCTTTGTTGTTGTTGTTGTTGTTACATTGTTAGTAATTGTGTGTTGTTGTTGTTGTTATATTGTTAAGAATTGTGTGTTTTGTTGTTACAATGTTAGGAATTATATGATGTTGTGTTGTTGCACCATTAGGAATTGTGTTGTTGTGGTGGTGTTTTGCTGTTACACTGTTAGTAATTGTGATGTTTTGTTGTTGTTGTTGTTACATTGTTGTTAATTGTGTAATGTGTTTTGTTGTTTGTGTAAGTTGTGTGTTCTTTATCTGTCTGAAACCTGAAGGCAGGTTGTGCAGCTTCACACTTGTCGAAAGCAAAACTCTGTGTCTTCATCTGTTGCTATGGTTTCCAGATGCTCCACAAGTCAGTGGTCTTATGAGGAGTTTAGAACAGATAGAAGTTCTAATATTATGGGATGTTTTTTTCTCTTGCAAGTTTAATGATAGAGGCTCAGAGCGAGCACTCTGACGTGAATACTGCGAGTTCAACACAACAATTCCATTAAATCACAATCTACTCTTAGTAATTGTGTTTTTGTTGTTGTTGTTACATTGTTAGTAACTGTGTGTTTTGTAAACGAATAGCTGATTAGCATACAGTGGCCATGTTTTTTTACTCACATGTTTTAGAATAATTAAACTTCAGTAAGGTTTTGTCGGACTTGTGTAGTGTTTAGTGTAGCCTCTCCCTCTGTTTCCATCAGACACTTTAATTCCTCTGCTCATCCTGCTCTAGTCCCTCATCCTAAAAAACACATGAATGCTCTCTGTAATTTTTCATAATCTCACAGCTGGTGTGTCATGTGTGTGTGTGTCGTGTGTGTGTGTGTGTGTGTGTGTGATGTGGAGGATCATACACACTCGATTATGTCCTAGCGAGGGAACCGAGGCGGTTGGAGCACTACAGTTTGCGAAAGGAAAAAAAAAAGACATAGTCGCTGCTTGTACGCCGCAAATGAAAAACGTCATCCCGGTAATGAGCTTCCTCCCTGCAGGCCTGCTGGCAGAGATTCAGACACATGAAGGCCTTCAGTGTGTAAATGCACATTCTGCAAGTGAGGCAGCTTCTCCATCTGTCTCCTCTGCTGTGATGAAAGCAGCAGATTTGTATCTTAGTGCACACTATGAAGTGTCTGATAGCAAATGGAGTTTACACACTTCATCTGTTAGCCTCCTGCCAAGAGACCTTATTGTCTTTTAATCTCTCTCTCTCTCTCTCTCTCTCTCTCTCTCTCTTTATATATATTCAGTACTACTAATGTTTGCATATGTGTTTTATAGCCTTAGTTATGAATATTAAAAAGCTCAATTTAAGCGCTTCTTTTTAAAAACATCACGACGTATCTCAAGCCGATCATCCAGCAGGTCAGCCTTTTTTTATTTCACACATACATTACAGCACAGTGGAATTCTTTTCTCTGCATATCCCAGCTCAGAAAGTTGGGGTCAGAGTGCAGGGGCAGCTATGATATAGCACCCCAGAGCAGAGAGGGTTAAGGGCCTTGCTCAACTGCCCAACAGTGGCAGATTGACAGCGGTGGGGCTTGAACCCTGGTTCTCCAATCAACAACGAAGAGCCTTAACCACTTGAGCTTTGATCACCAACACTTACATTTCTGACACCCTTATCCACTTACATTTTTTCTCATTCTATTCAACTGAGCGACTGAGGGCCTTGCTCAAGGGGATGAGTGTATTTTAAATAGCACCTTTATAAAGGAATCATTTAAAGAAAATGAAGTTTATACTGAATCAAGTTCCTGACAATCCTATCCTATCCCATACCTTCCTGTCCTATCCTATCCTATCCCACACTTTCCTATCCTATCCTATCCTGTCCTATCCTATCCTATCCTATCCTATCCTATCCTATCCCACACTTTCCTATCCTATCCTATCCTATCCTATCCCACACTTTCCTATCCTATCCTATCCTATCCCACACTTTCCTATCCTATCCTATCCTATCCCACACTTTCCTATCCTATCCTATCCTATCCTATCCTATCCTATCCTATCCTATCCTATCCTATCCTATCCTATCCTATCCTATCCTATCCTATCCTATCCTATCCTATCCTATCCTATCCTATCCTATCCTATCCTATCCTATCCTATCCTATCCTATCCCACACTTTCCTATCCTATCCTATCCTATCCTATCCCACACTTTCCTATCCTATCCTATCCTATCCTATCCTATCCTATCCTATCCCACACTTTCCTATCCTATCCTATCCTATCCCACACTTTCCTATCCTATCCTATCCTATCCCACACTTTCCTATCCTATCCTATCCTATCCCACACTTTCCTATCCTATCCCACACTTTCCTATCCTATCCTATCCTATCCTATCCTATCCTATCCTATCCTATCCTATCCTATCCTATCCTATCCCACACTTTCCTATCCTATCCTATCCTATCCTATCCCACACTTTCCTATCCTATCCTATCCTATCCTATCCTATCCTATCCTATCCTATCCTATCCCATACCTTCCTATCCTATCCTATCCTATCCTATCCTATCCCACACTTTCCTATCCTATCCTATCCTATCCTATCCTATCCCACACTTTCCTATCCTATCCTATCCTATCCTATCCTATCCTATCCTATCCTATCCCATCCCACACTTTCCTATCCTATCCTATCCCACACTTTCCTATCCTATCCTATCCTATCCCACACTTTCCTATCCTATCCTATCCTATCCCATCCCACACTTTCCTATCCTATCCTATCCTATCCTATCCTATCCCACACTATCCTATCCTATCCTATCCTATCCTATCCCAAACCTTCCTATCCTATCCTATCCTATCCTATCCCACACTTTCCTATCCTATCCTATCCTATCCTATCCCACACTTTCCTATCCTATCCTATCCTATCCCACACTTTCCTATCCTATCCTATCCTATCCCACACTTTCCTATCCTATCCTATCCTATCCCACACTTTCCTATCCTATCCTATCCTATCCCACACTTTCCTATCCTATCCTATCCCACACTTTCCTATCCTATCCTATCCTATCCCACACTTTCCTATCCTATCCTATCCTATCCCATCCCACACTTTCCTATCCTATCCTATCCCACACTTTCCTTTCCTATCCTATCCTATCCTATCCTATCCCACACTTTCCTATCCTATCCTATCCTATCCCACACTTTCCTATCCTATCCTATCCTATCCCACACTTTCCTATCCTATCCTATCCCACACTTTCCTTTCCTTTCCTATCCTATCCTATCCTATCCTATCCTATCCTATCCCACACTTTCCTATCCTATCCTATCCTATCCTATCCCACACTTTCCTATCCTATCCTATCCTATCCTATCCCACACTTTCCTATCCTATCCTATCCTATCCTATCCCACACTTTCCTATCCTATCCTATCCTATCCCACACTTTCCTATCCTATCCTATCCCACACTTTCCTTTCCTTTCCTATCCTATCCTATCCTATCCCACACTTTCCTATCCTATCCTATCCTATCCTATCCTATCCCACACTTTCCTATCCTATCCTATCCCAAACCTTCCTATCCTATCCTATCCTATCCTATCCTATCCTATCCTATCCTATCCCACACTTTCCTATCCTATCCTATCCTATCCCACACTTTCCTATCCTATCCTATCCTATCCTATCCTATCCTATCCCACACTTTCCTATCCTATCCTATCCTATCCCACACTTTCCTATCCTATCCTATCCTATCCTATCCTATCCCAAACCTTCCTATCCTATCCTATCCTATCCTATCCCAAACCTTCCTATCCTATCCTATCCTATCCTATCCTATCCTATCCTATCCTATCCTATCCTATCCCACACTTTCCTATCCTATCCTATCCTATCCTATCCTATCCTATCCTATCCTATCCTATCCTATCCTATCCTATCCTATCCTATCCTATCCCACACTTTCCTATCCTATCCTATCCTATCCCAAACCTTCCTATCCTATCCTATCCTATCCTATCCCACACTTTCCTTTCCTATCCTATCCTATCCCACACTTTCCTATCCTATCCTATCCTATCCTATCCTATCCTATCCTATCCTATCCTATCCTATCCTATCCCACACTTTCCTATCCTATCCTATCCTATCCCAAACCTTCCTATCCTATCCTATCCTATCCTATCCCACACTTTCCTTTCCTATCCTATCCTATCCCACACTTTCCTATCCTATCCTATCCCATACCTTCCTATCCTATCCTATCCTATCCTATCCTATCCTATCCTATCCTATCCTATCCTATCCTATCCTATCCTATCCTATCCCATACCTTCCTATCCTATCCTATCCTATCCCAAACCTTCCTATCCTATCCTATCCTATCCTATCCTATCCCATACCTTCCTATCCTATCCTATCCTATCCTATCCTATCCTATCCTATCCTATCCTATATCATACCTTCCTGTCCTATCCTATCCTATCCCATACCTTCCTATCCTATCCTATCCCAAACCTTCCTATCCTATCCTATCCTATCCTATCCTATCCTATCCCATACCTTCCTATCCTATCCTATCCTATCCTATCCTATCCCATACCTTCCTGTCCTATCCTATCCTATCCTATCCTATCCCATACCTTCCTGTCCTGTCCTATCCTATCCTATCCTATCCTATCCTATCCTATCCTATCCTATCCTGTCCTATCCTATCCTATCCTATCCCATACCTTCCTATCCTAACTTATCCTATCCTGTCCTATCCTGTCCTATCCTAACTTATCCTGTCCTATCCTATCCTATCCTATCCTATCCTATCCTATCCCATACCTTCCTATCCTGTCCTGTCCTGTCCTGTCCTGTCCTGTCCTGTCCTAATTTTATCTTATCTTATCTTATCTTATCTTATCTTATCTTATCTTATCTTATCTTATCTTATCTTATCTTATCTTATCTTATCTTATCTTATCTTATCTTATCTTATCTTATCTTATCCCATCCTCCCAGGGGGTCATTGGGGCAACACAGATGATGTATTTACCAGCTCTCTGCATCTCTCTTTGTCCTCAGCAGCTCTCACTCTCACTTAATCCTCTCATTTTTTCTTTTATCTCCCTGGTTTTATGCCTCCTTGCACAGTACCTTGCAGGATGATCTTTGCAGAGTCTGACCCTCTGGTGATGTGACCATACCATCTCACAAATACCTGACAAACACACAGCCATAAACTCTGCCATACCGTTCACTTCATACCATCTGTCAAAAAAAAACATACTTTATGTTGCTTAGCCATAAAGTGCAGCTCAAAAACTCCATTAAAGGTCGTGCACACAGAGGGATGGGACACATAATGATTACTAAATGGCTACTGAAAAGGAAGTAGAATTAGTTTGACTCAAATATGTAGCACATGAGAGAAATCTACTGAATTTACAGAGAATCAGATGGGAATTAATTAAATTCGATAAGAAACTGGAGTGACATGAAAACAAAGGAGGTGTTTATTTTTCTTGGGTGGTTTGTTGGAACAGATGTTACAGATGTTAGCTATGCACTTTATTATTATACCTAAATTAGCATTACACAAAAAAACCACACAGATGAGCGGGATTTATTTTCTTATGTATATATTCTTATGTATATTATGTACATACTTTAGATATTGTCGTTATCAAATATTAAAAAGAATAAGGATTGTCCATGAGTTTAAAATTAATTTCAAAATCCAACATATTTTAAGATTCAGGTCTAAAATATGTAACAATATAAGAAAAAAAAAATGTTCATATAATTTTTGAGCATATAAAATGTTCACACTGTCGAGCTGCTGCATAAAGGCAAATACATAAATAAATAAATAACCAACCAAAAAAATAAATAAATAAACTCAGTAGTTTCAAAAGAAAGGAAGAAACAAATCTTAGAATGTCCAAAATATTTTAAGATTCAGGTCTAAAATATGTAACAATATTTTAAAAAATAAATAAATATAATTTAATGTTACCAAATGTTCACAGTGTAGAGCTGCTGCATGAAGGCAAATAAATAAATAAATAAATAAATAAAAAGAAAAACAGATAAATAAATAAATAAATAAATATACAAATAAATAAATATACAAATAAACAAAGCAAGAAATAAATAAATAATCAAACAAAAAATAAATAAACAGATAGATAGATTTTATGGTAGTGTTTTCGTTTTAGGAGGTTACTAGAGCTATAGGTAACGAGAGCTAAAGAAGTTTACATGAGTGTATTATTAGCATCTTCCTGGGGGTTTCACTCAGCACTCAGCACTCGGTGTTGTCAGTACATTTGCCTCTGCATGCTTTGGGACTGGGACAGGAAGCAGAAATGCAGCTAGCATTTTCTTTCCTGGTGAAATCGCACCGGTTCTGAAGATGGACTGTAAATGCTGACAGTAACAGCAGCGCTCAGAAATCAGCGCTCGAAGCTAATTATCTGCTCTCACGGACCTTCATTAGCACACCAGTCTGTCTTAATTGCCAAGGCGTCAAAAAAAGGAAAAGGAGAAGGGAAACAAATCCCAGAGAAAATCACAGCGGAGGCTCGGAGCACTGACCACAACTGACCACAACTTTTACTGTTTCCCTCTGATTTTACTGTTTCCCTCTGATTCACGTGTGTGTGTGTGTTTAAGATTGTGTGTGTGTACACTAGTACTGTATTTTTGTGTTTTTGCTCTGCTTTATGTAGTACATGAGTGTTGCAGAATACTAGATTTCTGTATTAATAATTATGTTGTTTGTTCCACACTGAGATTCATTACACAAGTAAAAAACTTTTATTATTATTATTATTATTATAACTGTGACAGCTTTCTGCTTCCCTACAACATTCTACATTCTCCCTGTGTGTGTGTGTGTGTGCGTGCGTGTGTGTGTGTGTGTGTGTGTGTGTGTGTGTGTGTAGATGTAGATGAGTGTGTGGAAGGTCTCACTCGGTGCCACACACACTCCCTGTGTGCCAATCTTCCCGGATGGTACCACTGCCAGTGTCGGAGCGGTTTCCATGACGACGGCTCTCACCTGCCCGACGGCAGCTCCTGCGTGGGTGGGTCACGCTTACATCATCGCTTCCTGTCGTTTAATCCCTCATCCCTGTTCTTCTCTCTTCTCTTTCACTCTTCTCTCACTCCATCTCTCTGCCAGCTTTTTTCCCTCTTTCTCTTTCCTGGTATCACTCCATCCGTCTCTGTACATTCTATCTGTCCATCGCATCCCCCACTTCATCACGCCTTATCATAGCTTTCTATCCTCTTTTCCCTTTTCTCCTCTCTCTCTTTCCTTCGCTCTTATCTCTCTATCGGTCCATGTCTCTTTCTCTCACTCCCATCCTCCCCTCATCCCTCCTTCTTTCCTCTCATCATCCAGCTATCTTTTTTCTCTGTTGTTTTTCATCACTCCATCTTTTTCTTCGATCTCTATCACTCCATCACTCCTACATTCTCTTCTCATTTCTCTCTCTATATTCACTCATCTCTATCACTCCATCACTCCTACATTCACTCATCTCTCTATCACTCCATCACTCCTACCTTCTCTTCTCGTTTCTCCCCCCCTTCACTCATCTCTATCACTCTATCACTCCTACATTCACTCATCTCTCTATCACTCCATCACTCCTACATTCACTCATCTCTTTATCACTCCATCACTCCTACATTCACTCATCTCTTTATCACTCCATCACTCCTACATTCACTCATCTCTTTATCACTCCATCACTCCTACATTCACTCATCTCTTTATCACTCCATCACTCCTACATTCACTCATCTCTTTATCACTCCATCACTCCTACATTCACTCATCTCTTTATCACTCCATCACTCCTACATTCATTCATCTCTCTCTCACTCCATCACTCCTACATTCACTCATCTCTTTATCACTCCATCACTCCTACATTCATTCATCTCTTTATCACTCCATCACTCCTACATTCATTCATCTCTCTATCACTCCATCACTCTTACATTTACTCATCTGTCTATCACTCCATCACTCCTACATTCACTCATCTCTTTATCACTCCATCACTCCTACATTCACTCATCTCTTTATCACTCCATCACTCCTACATTCACTCATCCCTTTATCACTCCATCACTCCTACATTCATTCATCTCTCTCTCACTCCATCACTCCTACATTTACTCATCTGTCTATCAATCCATCACTCCTACATTCACTCATCTCTCTATCACTCCATCACTCCTACATTCACTCATCTCTTTATCACTCCATCACTCCTACATTCACTCATCTCTTTATCACTCCATCACTCCTACATTCACTCATCTCTTTATCACTCCATCACTCCTACATTCACTCATCTCTTTATCACTCCATCACTCCTACATTCATTCATCTCTTTATCACTCCATCACTCCTACATTCACTCATCTCTTTATCACTCCATCACTCCTACATTCACTCATCTCTTTATCACTCCATCACTCCTACATTCACTCATCTCTTTATCACTCCATCACTCCTACATTCACTCATCTCTTTATCACTCCATCACTCCTACATTCACTCATCTCTTTATCACTCCATCACTCCTACATTCACTCATCTCTTTATCACTCCATCACTCCTACATTCACTCATCTCTTTATCACTCCATCACTCCTACATTCACTCATCTCTTTATCACTCCATCACTCCTACATTCACTCATCTCTTTATCACTCCATCACTCCTACATTCACTCATCTCTTTATCACTCCATCACTCCTACATTCACTCATCTCTTTATCACTCCATCACTCCTACATTCACTCATCTCTTTATCACTCCATCACTCCTACATTCACTCATCTCTTTATCACTCCATCACTCCTACATTCACTCATCTCTTTATCACTCCATCACTCCTACATTCACTCATCTCTTTATCACTCCATCACTCCTACATTCACTCATCTCTTTATCACTCCATCACTCCTACATTCACTCATCTCTCTATCACTCCATCAGTCCAACATTCTCTTCTCATTTCTCCCCCCATTCACTCATCTCTCTATCCTACTGTCAGTTTATCCCTGAAGTTATCATTAAGTTATTTTCCTTTCTTCCTGTCTCTCGTCATCTCTGTATTGTTCTTTCTCTTATGGTTTGTATCCTACTTTTCCTCGCTCTCTCCCATTTCTCTTCTATTTGTTTTCCTCATGCTCTGACATGTTCACATGAGCGTTAGTTCCGCTTTCACCTTCATTAATTAGCATGAGCGGTGAAGCCTACAGAATTTTAAAGAGAGAGAGAGAGAGAGAGAGAGAGAGTGTGTGTGTGGGTGTATGTGTGTGTGTGTTTGTGTGTGAGAGAGAGAGAGAGAGAGAGAGAGGGAGAGTGTGTGTGGGGTGTGTGTGGGGGGGGTGTAGGTGTGTGTGTGAGAGAGAGAGAGAGGGAGAGTGTGTGTGTGTGTTTGTGTGGGGTGTGTGTGTGTGTGTGTGGGTGTGTGTGAGAAACTGGGTTACACCTCTTCTTTTTTGTCTCTAAAAGTCAGCTGTGAGCCAAAGTGTCTTCCACTATTCATCAACGATTCAGATGTTTTATGACAGCCCGAATTTCTAATCTGGATCCATCTGGAAAAGAATAAAAAAGTGTGTCATGGCCTGAGGGACAGTGAAGGTGGAGAGACAGAGAGAGAGAGAGACAGAGAGAGAGAGAGAGAGAGAGAGATACAGCATCAAAGATATAAAATTACTGCCCACAGATGATTTGCTATACAGTTGGTCAGCTGCGTTTTTCCTGTACATCAATGGACAAGGACGACCACCGGACCTCCACTAAGCAGATATTATGTGGGTGGTGAATCATTTCCAGCACAGCAGTGACACCAGCATGGTAGTGTGTGTGTGTGTGTGTGTGTGAGTGTGTTGTATTGAAGTCAGTGTTTTTCACTGCTGTGCTTGGAAGAACAGTCCAAAAAAACCAAAAATATCCAGCCAGAGCACTGCTGTGACCACAAACCGGCACTGATGAAGGACAGAGGATGAACAAGGGACACTCGATCTGAACATGGCTGACTGTGGAACTACACAACAAGGTGTTCAAAATGACACAGACCTCATCTTAAAATACAAAAGTTCTGTTCTTGGGAATGAATTCATACGACACACACACACACACACACACAATTCTCTCTCTCTCTCTCACACACACACACACACACGTCTGCTCACAGTGCTGCTAAATGCTATAAGAACAATCAGAAGTGTTCACCTACTGGACATTACAGTTTTATAAAAAGTCTAGGTACACAGTAGACGTGTCTAATAAAATGTCTGATATCTGGTGGTCTAAGAAATCCTGGTGCACAACCATCAGAGGCTTGAGAAACAGACGTCTCACAGGTCCTCAGCCAGCAGCTTTATTAAACATTACCCACAGACCAGTGACTCCACGATGCAGTAAAAGGAAAAGTTCAAACCGGCAACAGAACCCAAACGTTGGCTGGAGGACGGTTTGGGAAGAGAGTTGTGAACAGACGAGGTTTTTGGATGGCAGAGAAAGACCGTTTGTGATCTGCAGAAGAAATGAAAAGATGCTGGAGGAGAGCTTGACTCCATCTGTCACGCATGGTGGAGGAAAATGTGATGGTGCTGGTGAAAGAGTAAAGGAAGGGTCCTTTCATCACTCTATTATGCTTCATTACTTCAGTTCATCCTACAGCAGTTCACCCAAAGCACTGCTCCAGATGATGCTAGAATTAAACCCTGTGAGGAATGTGAGGATTTGTTGGATTGATATGGACATTAAGAAACAGACTGATCAGTATGATGTGGGTTCAAGCCCCAGTGCTGATGGGTTCTTGAGCCCATAACCCTCTCAATCCAGGTTAGTACACAGACTTCCCTTTCAGACAGCATCCTCTTGCGTAACTCGGCTACTCGTAACAGCCCCCACATTTCGCTGGACAATACTTCAATTCCCCTAGCTGGTCTCTCAGCTTAATGTTAACTGGTTCGTGAATAAAGCTTCTTTTGAGAGCGACTTGGAGGAAAGCGATGTTAGGAAAGTGACAGGTTCATTTACATAAATGAAATTAAACTGGCATCAGAAGAAAAACTCGCCTCTGATTAATAAGTGCAGAGCTGGGACTTTTGTCCTTGCTACACCACCAACCAAACCCCACACACACACACACACACACTTGTACATGGCCTAATGAATATTTATTTATGCTCATGCTTACACGCCATACAGACACATCAACAGCAGCGGCCACAGAATTTATTCATGACACAGATGTTCTATAAATTATCAAGTGTGTGTGTGTGTGTGTTGACTTTTATAAAGTTCTTCATTCTTTACTTAAAGGAGAAGTTCAGTTCCAGAACAAAACTCTACAAATAATTTCCAAATTCCAAAAATTACAAATAAAGGTCACGCGTGACGTAGGCGGAGCTACAGACCCAGTGTTTACTAGTGTGGAGAAGGAGGAGCACTCTGAAGTTGTTGTGTGTGGAATGACACAAAGTTATATGTACCTTTTTGTTAGTGAAGAGTGTGTGACTTATTTGCACTTTCTTGGTCTTTGAACGTTCGCTTTGTAAACACTGGGTCTGTAGCTCCGCCTACATCATATGTGACCTTCCGACATGATTACATAGCATGTAGCATCCCAGAGCTAGTGCTAGATGAGCTTTTGTGGTTAAAAATAATTCAGTTTTTTATTTTTCTAAGAAAATGAGTTGGTTTAGATAAGATCCTTCTTCCTGGGCTGGGATCGAGGTTTAGAGCTCTTCGAAGCTGCATTTAAACTGTATTGAACCATTGAAGTCCACTATATGGAGAAACATCCTGAAATGTTTTCCTAAAAGACAGTTTCTTTTTACGACTGAAGAAAGAAAGACATGAACATCTTGGATGACGAGGGGGTGAGGAAATTATTTGTAGATTTTTGTTCTGGAAGTGAACTTCTCCTTTAAGATCTTGTATTAATGCATCCTTGTTTGTTTTCCCCTTGGTTAAATGTCCACTGTGGTATTATGGACTCTTCCTGTTTTTTACTTTCTACTCTAGTGAAGGTTGTTAGATAAAGAATCGATTCTGTGTCTCACCCAGAAGGTGCTGCTTTCTGGTTAAATGAGAGTACAGATGTTCGTGTTCCTGCAGATCAAGCCGAACTGACCAAAAGCGAGGACAACACTTTTAATGTCTTTGTTTCCTGTCCTCTTTATTTTGTGTGTGTGTGTTTCTTTCTCTTCAAATGCCTAAAAGCCTCTCTCTCTCTCTCTCTCTCTCTTTCTCCTTCTCCCGGCTCTCTAAACAGCTTTCCTCATTCGCAGCTGAACTGTCTCCTCTCTATATTTCTGTACTGCGTGAAAAAGAAGTGTTATGCACTTTGCGGCTCGTCAAACATGACGCATTATTTATTTATTACTCTTTAGGCTGCGCTGGGTGACAGATGCTCTACCGCTGTGTTTGGAGTGATAAATACTAGGAGTGTGTGTTTTCTCTTCGAGGCACGATGCGCATTTCAGTATGTGATCAAGGTGACAAAGTCTGAAAAAAAAATGATACGTCTATATGAAGGTTAAACCCTGGAGTCTAATCTGTCAGAGGTGGAGGCGGAGAGCTTTGCTTTAACAGAGCCTGCGCTCGGATTGGTCCATTGAGAACAAACGATGGATGCTCATATTCAAATTAAAGGTCAGATAATACTGTCACTAATCTACCATCGATAATCCGTATAAACATCACATGTTTTGAAAGTTTTCATCTTTTATCTGAAGTCATTATATTAGTCACGTAATTTTCAGTACTGAAGTGTACACCCATCAGGCATAACATTATGACCACCTGCCTAATATTGTGTTGGTGCTGCCAAAACAGCCCTGACCCGTCCTGCACTGTGTATTCTGACACCTTTCTATCAGAACCAGCATTAACTTCTTCAGAAATTTGAGCAACAGTAGCTCGTCTTTTGGATCGGATCACACGGGCCAGCCTTCGCTCCCCACGTGCATCAATGAGCCTTGACCACCCATGACCCTGTCACCGGTTCACCACTGTTCCTTCCTTGGACCACTTTTGATAGATACTGACCACTGCAGACCAGGAACACCCCACAAGAGCTGCAGTTTTGGAGATGCTCTGATCCAGTGGTCTAGCCATCACAATGAACAATGAGGAGATCATTAGAATGTTATTCCTGATCGGTGTATATACAATACACACCTGTATGAGGAACTACATTTAGGTATGGAGTAAAAATCTGACAGGAATAAACATGTTCTCGTAAAAGCCCTGGGCCAGAATAAATTACATTCATATAGTAAATTAAGGTTGAATAAAATTTCAGACACTGATAATAATTCTCAGGCTCCATATCTGGGTGTCATAATATTCTAAAAACAGAGATTAGAAAAAAAACTGACTTCATTAGCTGGATTTTTCACAAGAAGTGGGCGTGTCATAAACACTCAACCAAACACTAAGCCCTGTGATTGACAGATTAAAGTGACGGGTTTTATTTTAAGGTCACGAGCAATTTAGTAGCACTGTGTGACAGCTCATGGTCATTTAACTGTATTAATATGTTTATTGTATTAATAATAATTGTGCTTGTTTAATATGGGCTGAAATATTCCTTCAAACATTTTCCGGGCAGAATGTTTTTCACTTTTTTTTTTTCTTTTTTTTTTAATTAAAACCATCACGAAGGATTGACTCTATTCATCGTGATCTCCGAAGGTGTAACTTTGACGTCTCGATGATGTCTCAGCGTTTGCACCACCTATACTGAGCATCAGGTGTTAAGCATCAGGTGTTAAGTCATTATCACATGACAGCTCATTCAGCTCTGCGTTGAAGTGCATGCGTTTAGCTGTAAATGAACTTCCAGCATCATGAATACAATGTTCTGATAAATCTCTCTTAAAGTGTGCACTTGTAAAGAAAATGGATTAGCTGAATGTAAACCGGTGCATTGATTGCTTCAGGTTTATAGATCTATACTGGATTCGCTAAAGAGTGTGGATGTGGTTTTGCGTTATAGATATTGACGAGTGTGCCTTGCACACACACACCTGCTGGAACGACTCGGTGTGTGTGAACCTGCCAGGAACCTTCGACTGTGTGTGTGTGAACGGCCCAGAATGCACCGGGGACTGCGTACAAGGTGAAGAGCTAAAACACAACGGACATGAGTGGAGCCTCGGCCAAGATCACTGCACTGTGTGCACCTGTAAGGTAATCACACACACACACACACACATACGCATAAGCACGGCGTCTGGAATGATTTCAGTGAAGACGATTTTAATCCACTAATAAGAAAGAGAGTGTTGTGTGTGCTGAATATTGTGATGCTGTTCATCAGGACGGGAGAGTGTTCTGCAGACGGAGAGTGTGTGACTGCACCGCTCCTGACCTGGATCTGTCCTGCTGTCCGGAGTGTGACACGCGCCTGAGCAGTCAGTGTGTTCATCAGAACGGATACACACTTTACCACAGTGGAGAATCCTGGATCTATAACTGCCAGCAATGTCGATGCCTGGTACCTACACACACACACACACACACACACACCTCTCTATCTCAATTCTATGGTATAAAAACATAATAATACAGTCAAATCGTGGGTTAATAGAAATTTGTAGAATATGAATTCTATGTTATGTAAGTGCTATCATATATCGTCAGCATGTTATATGATACTGTACAGTGTAATATACCGTCATGGTGTGTGTTTTCAACACCAGTACACTTTAGGATCTTGTAAGCCATATTAGCCACACCTCTTGTTTTTTTTTGCTTTTTTTTGAGGAAACTGACATATTGACTTGACTCTTCTCTGAGGTTTTTTCCTCATACCTGACTTTGAGGGCTAACATTAGAGGTGCCAAAGCTAACCCAAAGGCAATGACCCCTGACTGACCTTCAGTCTGCCAACAACAACAACAACAAGAATAAAAAAAATATGCATCCTATCATATCTGTGTACAGTTTTGACATCTGAAACACCAAAAGTATGTGCAGCACTACACCATCACACCCATGCGGTTCTTCTTCAAACTGCAGCCACAAAGACTGAAGCATACAGTTGTACAGAATGAACTGAGTGCTAAGATTCCTAAACCCTGTTCCAGCATGACAATGTCCCTGTCCACAAAGCAGCTCCGTGAAAGTGTGAAGGTGAAGGTTGAAGGAGAAACTCAACTGGAACTGGAGCTTCCTTATCATCCCTACATCAGTGTCTGATCTCACTAATGCTCCTTTTAGGTGAACGAACACTAATCCCCACAACCACAATCCAACATCTAGTGGAAAGCGTTCCAGAAGAAAGAGTGGAGCTCATTCTAACAGGAAAATCTGGAATGAAATGCTCTACATCATATATGGTCAGAGGTCCATAAACTTTTGCCCATGTCGTGTGTGTGTTAGAATCTGTCAGATCAAATGGTTGTGACGATTCTTTCAATTTTTCAGAATCAGAAATTATTTTTTTCTGAGAGTCTGTCTGGTCCATGTAGTGTCTATTTATTCCTTCTAGCAGTGACTGCACTTTCACAGTCATGAATGTTGTACCTGTCTGTGGCAGACGTCTGTGTATGCCGATGTCCACAGTACACAGTAGCCACTGGTCTGTTCTTATCAAGCTGGCTGGTCATCTTACAGGCGGTAGAACCATCTCGCCAGAAGACCAAGATCCTTGGCAGTTTTAGTAAATCATGTATCAGTGACTTGATCACACATTGTCCTAGCAGGAATTTGAATAGAATTTGTCCTTGGCATCGCTGTCCTCCTTGGCACCTTCCATCAGTGTTTGAAACCCAACTCCAGACAGTCTGTTTCTTCATGCTTTGCTCCCATCACAAATATGATAATTTAATGCTTCCTGGGCCATGTCCAGGTACCAATAGCAGCTGATTTGGCATTTGAGCCAGCCAAACTTTCTCCTAATCTGCTTTAACAGCACCGGTGCTTCAGTCTTGACTCCCATAGCTTGAAGTGCTTTCTGTAAGATCTCCCTGCCCATTAGAGCTGCAGGCATTATATAAAGGCCAGGAGCGAGTGTGGCACTGGCTCACCAGCTCACCAGCATATTGTATAGCACCTTGTGGAATAGCTGAGCTACTTGCATGGGTGAATATACCACCAAATGGATTAGGCACTCGTCCAGCCATACTGATTGGGGAACCTCAATTTTGCCAAGACAGACTTAACACCAGTCTATAGGACATTCAGTACCGCTGCTGTGCCAGTGCCTGTGCTTTTCATTCTAATCTTCAGTCTTTTTCAACGTCCAGCTACCTTTTCCCTTGCTAGCGGTCTCCGCAGTTCGCCTCGACCCGCTGCCAAAGGAAGGTGATGAATAGGCAGTAGCGTTTTCATAGCCTGCCACTTTCCATGTCCTGAATGGCATTATGCTGTAATGAGGTCAGGCCTGTGTACACAAGTGTGTCAGAGATGTTCAGGTCCCAAACAATTAGGTCGCGTCTATTGTCCAGCAAGGCAGAAAAAACTTGCCTTGATATACAAAAAAAAGGGCTGTGTTTTCACCCAAGTTTCTATAATTCACACTAGAATTATTTTTAACATTTTATGCATATTAGAAGTGTTACCTAAACAGGAAGTTAAAACAGAAAGAATAGAAAGCCTGTTCATGATCCTCTAACATTCTCTAAGGACTGGACAAATTTCCTGCACTAACCTTCTCGTCAGGTGACTTAAGGGTCACGCCCACAACAAGCAGAAAGGAAAAAGGAGACCTGTTCTCTTACTGATAGCGCTTAGAAATATTTCACTTTCTTCCCTGGTGTTTTTCACTAGAGCTATTATTGCATTATTACAATCGAAGGTAATTTAAATAATATTCGCCTGGCTGCTTCCCACCGCTGAGGTTTCGATATGAATTATACTTCAGAGCTTCGGTCACTGCATCAATAACGACTGTAATGACTAAAGATTGGAAACAGAACATCCTGTGACCCAAATATCAGTTTATTATTATTTATTATTATTATTATTATTATTAAAACTAATGTCCATACAAATGAGTTGTTTAAATAACAGCTGTTTTAGAAGTATGCTGATGAATGTGAAATGGAAAGTAAATGAATTCATAAAAACAGAGAAAACGCAGGGTAGGAAAAAAATAAATACATAAAACTGTGCACCTCATCTGGTCCTGAAAGCTGAGCTGACGAGGCTGGCAGGGTTTACCAGGGTGTTGTGGTGGGCTGCCAGATTTGCAATTAATTCTGTTCTCTGACCGCTACAATGCACAGTAGGATAAGGAAAAACTGCTCTAATTGCTGCTACCGTTTCGAGAGCAGAACCATTATGAGTAAGTAGGTCAACTACGCCGGTGATTTATCTTTTCATCGACAAGTGTTTCACCGCTCAGGCTGCAAAAACACAGCCACGGCATCCAGACCATCCACAGCCAGCTGTGCTACACTCTCATGCTCTATCCTCATGTTACACACACCTGGATAAAGAGAGAGAGAGAGAGAGACATCTGTCTGTCCAGCTTCCTCACCCTTACACATAGCACACTGTTGCAGCGACGGAAATGCAGATTCAGTCCAAGAAGTTATCTTCAAAAGGCTGTGGACATTGTTGCATGTTCACTTTCAAGACATTTCACCTACATCAACTCTCAAAGGACAATCGCCATCAGTGGTCCACGATTAGCTAATAAAAGACATCAATGATGCTCCTCTCTTAATCAGATCACCAGCCTGCTGGCTTAACCTCTGATTTAAAACAATCTTGATCATTGTGGTCTCTTGATAATGAGGTCACTCAAGGAGCCTCGGCAAATGAGGAAAAATGACAACACTCACTCATCATCAGAACCCAAGGCTCACGGGCTGAGCACTGGTTTTAGACACCGGCAGTTAAAGGTCTGGCTCTAATTTAAGCTAGCCTGGATTGTAAAAGAAGGCGAGACGTGTAATTATGTCAGCTTTCGGTCAGCCAGCCAGCTCGTGCTGGGAATCCACAGGGGACGTGTGGAGAGGAGACCAAGGGATGATGCAATCCGTAGTAGCTGGGTCTGAATGCAAAATCGTTTTGCCTTTGATGAGTAGAAGAACAACCCAGCAGTGAAACCTGGGGATCAGACATGATGCAGAGACAATGAACACAGGCACTGGGATGATTTTTTTAATCTCGCAATGTCTTATCACTTTGTAAATGTTTTCCGTGCAGTTGAATATAACCATATCATATTTAGTTTGTATAAAATCCTAAATCCCAGGGAAGTCCTAGAGAGCGATGATGTCCGTGTTCTTGGGGTGGGAGGGTCATCTCTCTCTCCTCCTGTCAATCAAGTGATGCAGTCATGCTTGGTTGTGAGGTTGTGTATGCGGAAGAGGGCCGATAGACTGCCCTGTAACACCACCCGAAATATTCAGGTTTGTTTTCATTTTCTCACCAATAAAATAGAGCTTTTTTGCTGCAAGAGTTAGAAATTAGCTGGAACACTTCAGAGCCTCATCAGCAGAAATATTGGCACCCATTGGTAGAGATGTCTGAAATTGAACCTGTAATTTCGGTTGATTAATCTTAAGATCTTAAGTCTGAGCCACTGTAGATGAACTGCCCCCATATTGCCACATTCTTCCTCTTTCTGAAGAATGATGTAGTAGAGTATTTTTCCCCCCTCACGTGTCTTCATTTATTCTGCTGTTCATTACAAGAAGGCTGACGATATTCATCACAGTGGAATTATAACGGCTCATTTTAATTCTGTGGTTTATGAAGTGTTTCGTTCCACAGCGAGTGAACCCCGCCGTCTGCTCTTCCCCTTTTCCCCCCACAGCCATCTCTTGTTTTATTGCTTTGATTATTTTCTTTTCGAACCTGCTGACGATGAAGCAGGCAGCAGCAGCATCCAGGTGGTGAGTGTTTTTTTTTACTGTCGTTCCTCTATATGGCTTGTATACGTTGGACGGAAATGGAGTTTCTCCAGGATATAAAATGTTTGGACGATAAGAACGGTTTTATTTTCTACTCAGGGACGTTTGAAGAAAAGCTTTTGTTTTGCTTGAATTAATCCTGCTGCATTGTTCGGATCCAACATGTTTAGAAAGAAAAGCATTGAAAATCTAATCTCTTTCTCTCTCCCTTGCTCTCTCTCTCTCTCTCTATCCCCCTCCCTATCTCTCTTTCTCTTTTGTGTAGGAGGGAGAGGTGGAGTGTGTATCCCTCTCTTGTCCTGTCCTGTTGTGTAATCACTCGAGCGTGTTGGAGGGGGAGTGTTGTCCTCGATGCATTTCTGACCCCTGTACCGACGACACCATGACCTCTGACCCTAGGCAGACATGTCGCGACCCTGCCGGCATCACACATCTCAGTGGCGCCATGTGGAGCGATCCCAGTGCACCATGCACCACCTGCACATGCAAGGTACACACACTTCCTGCTTACATACTCTAACACACTAGACCAAATTGTGATGGCTAGACGACTGGATCAGACCATCTACCAAAACTGCAGCTCTTGTGGGGTGTCCCAGGTCTGCAGTGGTCAGTATCTATCAAAAGTACCAACACAATATTAGGCAGGTGGTCATAATGTTATGCCTGATGAGACAATTAATCCCAAAACTCTGCAAAGAAAGACGATCTTTAACTGCAGTGAATATGATGTATATGTGACATGATTCTACACTGGCTGGTGCTGTGCTTCTAGATAACGCCGTAGCATCACTGAGGGGATTACTGGCTTCAGCACTGATACTGAATTAAAGTGATTAGTCACATGTGGAAGGTAGATGCAGGCCAGCTGTAAAGACACAGATTCAGACAGGAGGCGTGTTTTACAGCATGCTGAATAAAGCTGATGGACGATTAGCATTTTTGATGTGGTGGTGGTGAATAATCACATCACTCTCTGCTCTCCTGCAGAACGGGAAAATCTGCTGCTCCGTCGATTTGGACTGCGTCCAGGACGATTAACCGCCTCGCCTTTTCATCAAGCTCCTCGTGGACCAGATGGAGTTTCTTGCGATGCTGTTTTAACGCTCCTCTGACACTGACCATCCGGTGGACGATGACATCCCGGGTTCATCTCAGCGGCATTTCACCCGACCTGACAAACACTGCAACCTGCAATACTGTACACGTCACTGTATCCCCCCACCCCACCCCACCCTGGCGGAAACAGAAGTTGCTCCTGAGTATAAGACACAAAACATGTCTAAACTGAAAAATCTATAAATATATATATATATACACACTGACTCTTAAAAAAAGTTTAGAATAGTTTTTCTCCCGTTAGTGTTGCTGTAATTCAGCACTCTGTTGTTTCCTGAGATGATCCCTCCCTGTGTGTGTGTGTGTGTGTGTGTGTGTCACAAAGATCTAATGTGCAATCAAATGCAACTGAGGAGTTTATATACATAAATATGTAAAGATATATATATATATGATTTGTTCACTCACCTGCTTGTTGTGTCACATGGTACAAACTGCAACCAAGGGACTTTTTCACTTGAAAAACACGACGTCTCCAATCTTCGGACCGATTTCCTTTCCTCTCGGATGTCTTCTTCATCCTTCAGCATCCCCGCCTCTTCCTCATTCCCAAAGCTCCGCCCACATATCTCTTTGGGATATTGAAGCACACGAGACTCAGTGACTTAAAAAAAAAACTTGTTAACCCAGGAGACACACGTCCTGTCTAACTGTGTGTGTGTGTGTGTGTGTGTGTGGACCTAAACAAGCACCAGGCTGTGAGGCATTAATGAGATTTGTAAAGTAGCTTGTAGATCGTCTGAAATTTAAAGAAAAAAAACAGATTATATTTAAAGAAGAAGAAGAAAACGTTGTACATGTGTGTGACCTGCTGGAGGATTTCTGAAGAGTGCTGAGATGTTTTTCCTAAAATTAAAAAAAGAACAGTATAATGTAATGTACTTTTTTTTCTTTAACAAGCTCCTACTGAAACATAATAATCATGACACCATCTTTTCTTATTTTTTTTAAAGAAAAGACAGGTGACGGCATGAGGCAGCATTAAAGGTGTCTCTCCCTCAGAACTGCACAGGACTGTCTGCTTGTTAGGGGGGAGAGAGAGAGAGAGAGAGAGAGAGAGAATAAGTGTGTGTGTGTGTGTGTGAGAGAGAGAGAGAGAGAGAGAGAGAGAATAAGTGTGTGTGTGTGTGTGTGTGTGTGTGAGAGAGAGAGAGAGAGAGAGAGAGAGAGAGAATAAGTGTGTGTGTGTGTGTGTGTGAGAGAGAGAGAGAGAGAGAGAGAGAGTAGGGTGTGATCTTAAGTTTTTTTTGCTTCATTGTTTTGTTCTCGTTTGTCTCTGGAATCCTTATGCCATTGCCCAGCTAGTTAGCGAGTTAGCTCTGTAGGTGATGATTAGCAGTGTCCTCTTGGTATAAGATTTTTTGCCTTTGGTATAACGTTAGCTAATAAGCTACATTTAGCTTACTGGCCTTAGCATAAGCCAGGAAAGAACTGAAAAATGTAGCTAGCTAGCTACTGACATAAAACAAAAGTATTAAAGCTAGCTGATTAGTGTTACACCAAAGCTGAAGAATAACTAGCTGGCTAGTTTGTTAGCATCAGTAAGCATCACTAAGCTGCCGTTACACCAGGTGCAGTGCGGTGGTTAAACGCACAGAGAAACAAGACGTAATGTTCTTCATGATCAGGTCTGAGGAACACTGTGACCCTTTTCTACCCGTTAAGCTATTTAGCTCATTTGTTAGCTAGCGGTAGGCTACGGCAGTCCAGATGTTCTGACATCAGCTTTTCTTGCTACTTTCACGTCTATGAACACAATACAGTAAACAAAATACAGTACAGTAAAGTACAATACTATTTAGTGCAAAACTAGCCGACTAGTTACTAGCTAGCAGGGAACCTTCATTATAACGATAGCTACCTCATTAAGAGGAAGCTAATACAAGCATCATTTATGTTTTTACAATTTTCACTAATTTTCAATACCTCTTTTTTTTTTTCGCCCCCGATCTTCACACATGCCCCTGCCTGTGTGTGTGTGTGTGTATGTGTGTGTGTGTGTGTATTTCTTTCCGGTTGTCTGTTCTGTAATATATTTGTCCTGTACGACGTGTACGCCTCTATGTAGCATCCCTCAGGCTTCAGAAGAGATGCTCTTGAATTATTTCTGGTTCGGTTTGTTTATATGCGTGTCTGCTTTTGTAAATACAGTATAAAGCTTGGGACTGTGTAAAGAAAAGAAACGACGTGTGGCTTGTTTCATTTTACTGCTTTAACCCACAGATCAGAGGAAGAGGTTACTGCTAATGGGGATCAGGCTACCGATTAGCGCCTTAACGTGGTGCTAATTTGTAGACGTCTGTGTGTGTTTGCTGTGGTGAAGACGAGAGCTATTTTTTCTTCGAACACGCTGTGTCACATCAGTGGCCACATGAAGCATCGACGTGTGAGCCTGTAGCTGAGGAAAGTGATGCAGCTCCATTACGTGTGTGAGAAATACTTTTTTTTTCTGGTTTAATAGCTTTGCCTTCTGGGTAAGTTTGGCTGCTCAAATCTGAGCGTGATGATGATGATGATGATGATGATGATGATGATGATGGAGTAAGACGGCAGTGAAGATTCACCCAGATGGAAACTAGTCACTCTTTTACTGGTCCGCTGCAAACCCCCAGTTCTGATGATGATGATGATGATGATGATGATGATGATGATGATGATGATGAAGTTCTGCTTCCCGGCTGATGCACACTGCTGACTAGAACTTTTCTAGAAAACATTTCATACAAAAAATCATGAACTATCACCTCAGCTTTATTATACTTCAGTCTTATACTTCAAACTGGTAGCTCAAAGCTTCCATTATTTTCAATTCAATTCAATGTATTTGTATAGCACTTTTAACAGTGGACATTGTCTCAAAGCAGCTTTACAGAAATATATATATATATATATATATAAAGAATAAAAAATGATAAATTTGAAATATAATTTACTATTTATCTCTAAAAATATATCCCAAATGTGCAAGCCTGAGGTGACGGTGGCGAGGAAAAACTCCCTGAGATGATCTAAGGAAGAAACCTTGAGAGGAACCAGGCTCAGAAGGGAACCTCATCCACATTTGGGTGACACTGGACAGTAAATAATGTAAATGTCAAGAGACCATTCAGTGCTTTATAGGTCAGTAATGTGAAATTTGACTGGGAGCCAATGCAGTGTGGATAAAATAGGAGTGATGTGTTCATACACTATATTGGCAAAACACCGAATCATTGAATTCAGGTGTTGTTTTTCAGGGGTTGGACTTGGCCCCTTAGTTCCAATGAAAGGAACTCTTAATGCTTCATCATACCAAGACATTTTGGACAATTTCATGCTCCCACCTTTGTGGGAACAGTTTGGGGCTGACCCCTTCCTGTTCCAACATGACTGCACACCAGTGCACAAAGCAAGGTCCATAAAGACATGGATGAGTGAGTTTGGTGTGGAGGAACTTCACAGAGTCCTGACACTAAATCCCATAGAACACCTTTGGGATGAATTAGAGTGGAGTCTGCGAGACAGACCTTCTCGTCCAACATCAGTGCCTGACCTCACATATGTGCTTATAGTGGAATGGTCAAAAATTCCCATAAACACACTCCTAAACCTTTTGGAAAACAAGAGTTAAAGCTGTTATAGCTGCAAAGAGCGGGCCAACTCCATACTATATTCATGTGCATGTAAAGGCAGATCCCAGTTTTGGCCTGGCTCGCAGTCTCTGCTGTAATTCATCCCAAAGGTGTTCTATCGGGTTGAGGTCAGGAAATGAAATTGTCTAAAATGTCTTGGTATGCTGTAGCATTAAGAGTCCCTTTCATTGGAACTAAGGGGCCCAAGTCCAACCCCTGAAAAACAACACCTGAATTCAATTATTTGGAGGGGTGTCCCAAAACTTTTGCCAATATAGTGTGTTTTCTGGTTCTAGTTAGGACTCTAGCTGCTGTGTTGTGGACTCACTGGAGCTTATTTATGCTCCTACTGGAACATTTAGACAGTAAGACATTACAAAAATCTAGTCTAGCGGTACTAAAAGCATGAACTTTCTGTATCATGTTGTCAAATCATGTTTCTTCTCTTAGCAATATTTCTGAGGTTATGTGTGAGCTCAAATAGCCAGTTAGGGAAAAACAAGCAAACTTAGTTAGTTATTTACATTTCTGGCATTTGGCAGACGTCCTTATCCAGAGTGACTGATGTTTATCTCTTTTAAATAATTGAGGGTTAAGGGTCTTGCTCAGGGGTCCAGCAGGGGGCAGCTTGGTGGACATGGGATTTAAACTCACAACCTTCTGATCACTTTAACCAAATTCATAATATTTCTGCTTTTTATAATAAACAATTCTGTTGAGGCAAATCTAAACTGGTCATGATGTGCGCCTATATGCTTCCCTTGTCCAGGTCGAGGGGAATGGAACACTATTTAAGAGGTATTTTCAGCTAAAGCCCACCGTCCAATCATCTGGCAGGATTTTAATCCACTTCACAGTCAACTGAAAGCATGTTGTTCAATCATGACTCGGCGCTTTAATCCAGGATCCCGCTCAAACCGCAGAGATTTTTGCTTCAACCAACATGTAGGCCAGTACCTTATTTCTGTTGCACCAATAAGTGTACGTGAGGAGAGAGCAGGCGAAAAGAGGAGCGGCGGGATTAGTGGGGATTAGAGCAGGATGCTTATCAGGACAGCACGTTATAGGAAACACGAGGGTATTCATACGGGTTACGGCACATGCAGATCAGATGCGTTTTATTTTCATTGTCAATCAAATACGTCTGATTGCTTAAATTTATTCTCTCCATTTATTTCCCCTCAGACAGCAGCTGTATCGCAACAGCTGGATAGAAGGAAGTGCAGAGTGTTACAGGAAGAAGATGAAACCCAGCCAAAAAAGAGAGGGGGAATAAGGATAGGTCGTGTTTTTACACTTTGAGCTCTTCTGAAAAGGCCAGATAGAATAAAGCAGGGTTTGTTGAATGAAGGTGTGTGTGTGTGTGTCAGATGATGGGTTAGTTAGATGTTAAAAGAGGCAATGCTATCCAAAAGCAGTGCACAATAAAAAATGAACACAAGTGCATCCAAAAGCATCCTCTCTCTCTCTCTCTCTCTCTCTCTCTCTCTCTCTCTCTCTCTCTTTCTCTCTCTCTCTCTCTTTCTCTCTCTCTCTCTCTCTCTTTCTCTATAAAATAGACATAACTTTCTTACAAGAGACACAGTGATCAGTCAGATTGGGCAATGCGGGGAGAAGGAAACTCCTTTATAGCCATGGAACTAATGTCAGTGCAGGGGTGGCAATACTTTTTAACAGAACACTGGGTGAGACAAACACTCGAGCAACAGAGCTAGAGCAGGGTAGGGTCTTAATAGTGCAGACTGAAATAAGAGTGACAGACTTCTTATTTATAAATGTTTATGCCCCCAGCAATGGTGGTGAGAGGGTACAGCTTTATAAAAAACTCAAGAATGCCCTACAACACAGCAACAACAGACCTTTAGTGGTAATGGGAGGGGACTGGAATTGCACCACAGACTTTACCTTAGACAGAAATGGGGAAGAATCACACCCACATTCCCCTCAGACATTAGAAGAGCTTATCAGTCAGTGTAGTTTGGTTGATGTGTGGAGGGGAAAAAATCAGGGAATCAAACAATACACATGGGTTAAAGTTACAGACACAAGGATTACAGCAGCAAGACTGGACAGGTTTTACGTAACAAAAAACAATAGAAGTAGATTTTATAAAGCCTCTACTGGTTCATGTCCCCTACTGGTTTTTCAGATCATCATTTAGTCACAATAGACATAATGACATCTGATATTACAAAACACACTGCCAAACCCAGACTCATCCATCAGATTGCCAGATGGAGAAGTGCGATTCGTCACTCCAGAGAACGCGTCTCCACTGCTCTAGAGTCCAGTGTGCTTTACACCACTGCATCCGACGCTTTGCATTGCACTTGGTGATGTATGGCTTGGATGCAGCTGCTCGGCCATGGAAACCCATTCCATGAAGCTCTCTGCGCACTGTTCTTGAGCTAATCTGAAGGCCACATGAAGTTTGGAGGTCTGTAGCGATTGACTCTGCAGAAAGTTAGCGACCTCTTCGCACTATGCGCCTCAGCATACCCGCTGACCCCGCTCCATCCATGGCCTACCACTTCGTGGCTGAGTTGCTGTCGTTCCCAAACACTTCCACGTTCTTATAATACAGCTGACAGTTGACTGTGGAATATTTAGGAGCAAGGAAATTTCACGACTGGATTTGTTGCACAGGTGGCATCCTATCACAGTTCCACGCTGGAATTCACTGAGCTCCTGAGAGCGACCCATTCTTTCACAAATGTTTGTAAAAACAGTCTGCATGCCTAGGTGCTTGATTTTATACACCTGTGGCCATGGAAGTGATTGTAACACCTGATTCTGATTATTTGGATGGGTGAGCGAATACTTTTGGCAATATAGTGTAGATGCCCCCAGTGCCTTTTTCTTCAACCTCACCAAAAAGGCAAAACCCCAGAACCAGATGCTTTACCTCAGACAAGCAGATGGACCTATAATCACAGAGGCAGCTAAAATGAGGAGAGAGGCCACAAAATTTTACATAGACCTCTACAGTGCTGAGGCCTGGGACCCATCCTGCACAGAGGAGCTACTCAGGGGTCTACTTAAACTGTCTCCTGAACAGAGGAGCATGCTAGGTGCAGATCTTGAACTTCAGGAAGTGGCCACCGCAGTCCAGCAGCTTGCAGTGGGATGTGCACCAGGAATCGATGGACTACCAAACAGACCTTCTTGAGGAGTTCAAAAGCTCTTTCGTTAATGGAACACTACCAGTGAGCTGCACAAGAGCAGTACTGTCGCTACTGCCAAAAAAAGGAGTCTTGGGACTTCTTAAGAACTGGAGACCTGTGGCACTTTTATGCAGCAGCTATAAGATTTTATCAAAATGCCTTGCAAACAGACTAAAACAGTTCATGCACACAATAGTGCACAAAAACCAGTCATAGCATACCAAACTGCACCATAATGGACAATCTTTCTCTTGTTAGAGATGTAATTGAACCCTGCAGGCTGAACTCATGTGATCTGGGTTTTCTGTCTTTAGATCAGGAAAAAGCCTTTGACAGGGTCGATCATGATTATCTATTTCAGGTACTCAAAACCTTTGGTGTAGGAAGAGGTTTTCTACTTTGGCTAAAATTGCTATACTCTGAGGTATAGGCTCAAGGTTGGCGGTGGTCTAGTCCAGTGAGAATAGAAAGAGGAATTAGACAGGGGTGCCCATTATCTGGACAACTATATAGCCTGGCAATAGAGCCTCTGTTATGCCGACTCAGAACAAAACTACAGGGACTGTCAATTGAAGGTGCACAAGAAAATCTTGTACTGTCAGCATACTTAGATGATGTGACTGTTTATTAAGAACCAAGGCGATGTTCAAACATTGATTGATAGTTTAACTTTCTATACAAGAGCTTCTTCAGCAAGAGTCAACTGGGATAAATGTGAGAGATTTTTAACATGGCATTGGCAGGAACAAGGTCCTCCCACTTTACCAGGCAGTCTCCAGTGGGGAAGAGTTGGCCTAAAATATCTTCCCTAGAAACAGCTGACTTTCAAAACAAGAACTGGGATGGTGGATCTGATAGCCTCCTTGCTGTGGCATCGCTTCACCATCCTCAAACCTCCAGAGTTGAGGATCAGCAGGATCGACGCACAGCCCTTTCCATGCACTGAAGAAGAACCACTCTTTCACAATCCCCTGATACAGTCCAGAATGCAAGGATCTGAGATCTGGCAACCACTGGAAACCAGCCAGGGATCTGTGTTCTGGGACGGAAGTACTGTCAGCCTGCCTCATGCAGAGACTGCTTGGAGAGGTAGTTTCAGCTCTACCACTCCGTTTCAGGGAGGCTCTAGGGCAGGAACCTGGGAGAAGCCATCAGCTCCCACCCCCTCTGCACCAGCAGGGGAGTATCAGAAGGAGAAGGGAGTACTTTTGTCTTTCCAAACACCACTAATAAAAACACGGGAAGATGCCTCTAAGAAAGCAATGCATGAAACGTGTCAAAGTTGCTTATAAAGGTTCTCTGGCAGGTTTAAAGGAGTCAAATTGGTAAGGACTCTTCCCTACGAGGATGCTGGAGGTCCCTGTACAAACCACCCATAGAGAAGAGTACTGAGTGCTGATCTACAGTGGTGGATAGTGCATGGGGCCATGGCCACAAACAGACACATGGCATATATCGACTCCTCTAGGGCCAGAGAGTGTTTCTTTTGTGGCAGAGAAGAAATAGTAGATCACCTGTTTTTGCATTGTTTACATCTAAACAGGCTTTTTTCACTGCTTAGAGCTTGGTGCAGAAGGTTAGGAGTTACACGAACACCTTTATGTGTTTGGGCCAAAGTATGTTCCAAAGAAAAAGTCTGTTGTACTACTGAACTTCATCAATTGCAGGGAGGATGCACCCAGGATGCTGGAAAAATTCTCACAGCTCTAGTTAAAGCCAGAATTAAGGTTGAATATGCTTTATATAAGTTGACTCGAAGGTTACCAGAATTCTGTCAAGTGTAGGCATTGGGGGAAGTGTTATACTCTGTAGATGTAGAAGATCTGAGGTTTAACATCTGCTGCGTATTGATGATGATGATGATGCTGGCTCTGATATGTCTGATGTAAAATGTGTAGATGACAATTTGTACTCACTGCATGAAATCAATAATTTCTTGGACAAAACGTTTGGAAAGACAGTAGAGGTGAAGGACTTTTTTCCAGATGTGGAGAAATTCATGGCAGCAGTGATTGTGTTACAGCGTGTATCAGGCATTGAGGCTTTAAGCAAAACAAAAAGGAAAATAATGACAAAACTGCAACGTAATAAAACACAAAAATGAATCAGTCACACCGGGTGTCTTCTTTCTTACTGAACTTTCTTTTCCTGTCTTTACTTTACTTTTACTTTTTTTCCTTCTCTCATGGAGCACTTAAAAATAGGCTTTCTTAACATAAATAGGGGTAGAGACAAGGCAAAACTATCAGAGTTCATTAAAATAAATCATATAAATGTAATGTTTTTACAAGAAACACACACAGACAGTGAGAATGAGATTGAGTGGAGGAAATGGTGGGAAGGTGAAGCAGTGTATAGGGTATGGGTTACTCTGTTCTACAGGTCAATGCTACAGACCTGGAGGACAATGCTATTTTTTAACCCACTCATCCGACTGTTGTCCTCGGCTAGTGTGCGAGCAGTTCTCATAAGAAACAACGTCACAAGGCTGGGACAACTTCTAGACGAGTATGGATGGAAACCTGAAAGTGATGACAGGCCTGCGGTCTACACGTCTCATCTCAAAAATGAAGGACGAGATCTTTGCTGCCCTACCAAGTAGCTACAGAAGCATCATTACAAGAGGACTTCAACAGGATGGAGGAACCAATCAGGACCTCCCAAAGATAATGATCACTCCAGCCATGAGTGAGGAACAACAGGAAGAAACCAGCAGATCCATCTTAACCTTTAAAACACCAAACCTAGGAGACTTCCAGTGGGTATCAAAAAAAGCACTGTATCACATCTCAGTCAAAATGACTCACCTCCAGTCACTGAAACAGCAGAGAGCTTCAGAGGTCACCATCTTTATCATTTTATTCTATTTCTATTGTATTTATAGCATTTACTGTATTTTGTTTCCTTAATGTAAGGAATTTTTTTTAGGATACAACTCTGTATCCATCTGACTGGTAATTCATTCCTCAGATTACATCTATAATAGCTACTGTTCAACTCGCCAGACTAATACAAGTTCACACATAGCTCGTCATATAGAAACTGTGTCTGTTACCCGATTAGTGAGATTAAAGGATAAATTCGTTAATAAATCTCGAAATAATTTTATCAAAATTAAACCTGAAAAAAGCCAAATAGGTAAAGAAAAACAATTTCTTAAGTTTGGTCTTCTTAACATTAGATCCCTTGCACCGAAAGCACTTATTATTAATGAAATTATCTCAGATTATAGTTTCGACGCACTCTGTCTTACTGAAACCTGGCTTAGACCAAATGAATACATTGATCTGAATGAGTCTACTCCGTCAGGATATTCATATAAGCATGAGCCCCACCAGACTGGTCATGGAGGTGGTGTTGCAACCATCGATAATAATTCTCTTACCGTTATTCAGAAAATGAGGTTTAACTCATTTGAAGTGCTTGTCCTTAATGTTGCACTCTCTGACAGGCATAAAAAATCCATACTATATCTTGCTCTGGCCACCGTGTATAGACCCCAGGGGCCCTACGGTGTTTTTCTTAATGAGTTTTCACATTTACTCTCAGATCTTTTGATCAGTTTTGACAAAGTGTTAATTGTAGGAGACTTTAACATTCATGTAGACGATGCTAACGATGCGTTAGGACTCGCATTTATAGATCTACTAAATTCCTTTGGGGTTAAACAAAACATTAATAGACCAACTCATCGTTTTAATCATACACTAGACTTAGTTATATCACATGGGACCGATGTTTCCGATATAACTGTTCTACCTCAAAGCGATGACATCACAGACCATCACCTCTTAGTGTACACTCTACCTGTAGAACATATTAGACACGTCTCTCCACGTTATAAACTTGGTAGAACTATAACTCCGACCACTAAAGACAGATTCACAAACAACCTGCCAGATTTGTCTCAACTTCTTACTAGACCCCTAAATGCAGATTATCTAGATGAAGTAACCAACAGCATAGGCACTATTTTTACCAGCACACTAGACACTGTTGCCCCCATCCGACTAAAAAAGGTCAGAGATAAAACACCTGCACCATGGTGCAATAGTCATACTCATGCCTTCAAGAGAGCAACCCATAACCTCGAGAGAAAGTGGAGAAAAACCAAATTAGAAGTTTTTAGAATTGCGTATAAAGACAGTCTGTCTAACTATAGACAGGCTCTAAAAGCTGCTAGGGCTGAGCATCTGAGCAATCTGATTGAAATAAACCAGAACAATCCCAGATTCTTATTTAGTACAGTGGCTAAACTAACAAAGCATCAGATTTCTGGAGAGAGTATTTCAGCACAGTTTAGTAGTGAGGACTTGATGAATTTCTTCACTAAAAAAATTGATAGTATCAGGAACAAAATATTGGATGTTCAACCATTGACGGCATCCGGTGATCCAGACCAGCCTATAGCTCCACACTTAAAGCTACAATGCTTTACCAGCAGAGGGCAGGAAGAGCTAGCTAAACTTATCACCACGGCTAAATCAACAACATGTTTGCTAGATCCAATTCCAACTAGACTGCTGAAAGAAGTGATACATGCAGCTGGAGAGCCTCTTCTCAATATTATTAACTCCTCGTTATATCTAGGTCATGTCCCAAAATCTCTTAAGTTAGCAGTTATTAAGCCTCTTCTTAAGAAACCAAAGCTAGACCCCGATGAAATATCAAATTACAGACCGATTTCAAACCTTCCATTTATATCTATAAGCATCACATGACCAGAAACTATATCTTTCTCTTTCTCTCTCTACCTTCTCTGTCGAGCTATACACCCCACTCCTGAGCTCCCAGTGTTTGCCAGTTTCCAGTGTGACCGCTGCCCTACCCCTGGTTGGAGTCTCGCTGCTTGATGGTGCCCACTGGTGCTGTGGATGGATCTGTGTGGACCAGGAGACAGCCATGGACAGAGCCACTTGGGGACTTTCACACCATCACAGATCTGCCATTTCATCTGTCAGCCCGTGACAGCAAAGAACTAGTGTTTATAATGACCTTAGAAACTACAATGATCTAATAGTTCCTCATGGGTCATTGATTGCTGTTGTAGAAAGGACATTAATCAGCTACAGTTACATTATTTTCTGTTTAGTGTCACCCAAATGAGGATGGGTTCCCTTCTGAGCCTGGTTCCTCTCAAGGTTTCTTCCTTTCCATCCCAGGGAGTTTTTCTTGCCACCGTTGCCACAGGCTTGCTCATTAGGGATAAAATAGTCTAATTATAGAATTTAATAATTTATTCTTATTTCTAGTTAATTAGTTATTTTTATTTTTTAATATTATTTTTCATTTTCCCCTCCTCTTTCTCTGTTTTCTTCTTTTGTAAAGCTGCTTTGAGACAATGTTCATTGTAAAAGGCGCTATACAAAATAAACTGAATTGAATTGAATTGAATATCTAAAATATTAGAAAAGGTGGTGTCAGCCCAATTATGCTCCTTCCTACAGGAAAACAATATCCATGAAGAATGTCAGTCAGGTTTTAGGCCCCATCATAGTACAGAAACTGCACTAGTTAAAATCACAAATGACTTGCTTTTAGCTTCGGACCAAGGCTGCATCTCCATTTTAGTCCTGCTTGATCTTAGTGCTGCATTTGACACTATAGATCATAATATTCTCATAGATCGCTTACAAAATCACATAGGTATGCAGGGACAGGCATTAAAATGGTTTAGATCCTACCTGTCTGATCCATACCACTTTGTAGATTTAAATGGAGAACTGTCCAGTGTAGTGCCAGTGAAATACGGGGTCCCGCAAGGGTCAGTTTTAGGACCTCTGCTTTTCTCAGTGTACATGCTTCCTTTGGGTAACATCATTAGAAGGCATGGGATTAGTTTCCATTGTTATGCCAATGATACCCAGTTATATATTTCATGAAAACCAGATGAAATATGTAATTTGTCTAGACTAACTGAGTGTGTTCAAGATATTAGAGATTGGATGACCGATAATTTTCTATTATTAAATTCTGATAAGACAGAGATATTACTTATTGGCCCAAAAACCAGTACACAGAAGCTCTCGCAATTCAACTTTCACCTAGAAGGATGTACTGTTACTACTAGCTCAACAGTGAAAGACCTGGGTGTAATATTAGACAGCAAGTTATCCTTTAAAAATCATATATCCAATATCACAAAAACAGCCTTCTTCCATCTTAGAAATATTGCCAAGTTTAGGAACATTTTATCTGTATCTGATGCAGAAAAACTAGTTCATGCATTCATGACCTCCAGACTGGACTATTGTAATGCATTACTAGGTGGTTGTCCTGCATCTTCAATAAACAAGCTACAGTGAGTCCAGAATGCAGCCGCCAGAGTTCTTACCAGATCAAGAAAATTTGATCATATAACCCCAATATTATCATCCCTGCACTGGCTACCTGTTAAGTTTAGAATTGACTATAAATTAGCTCTATTCACGTACAAGGCTCTAATTGGGTTAGCTCCCACCTATCTCTCCAGTCTTCTAACACGTTACAATCCACCACGCTCTTTAAGATCGCAAAATTCCGGACTTCTTGTAGTTCCCAGAATATCAAAGTCCACAAAAGGGGGTAGAGCGTTTTTGTATTTAGCTCCAAAACTTTGGAATAGTCTTCCTGAAAGTGTTCGGGGCTCAGACACAGTCTCCCAGTTTAAATGTAGACTAAAGACTTATCTCTTCAGCCTGGCATACATCTAACACTTCCCATAACCTTGTGCTCCAGTACATCTGATTAAATGCACATTATCATCTAGTGCTGCTAATATTATGAACAGCAGCTACGCTAATGCTGTGCCATTGTTTCCCTTCTTCTACCCATCCCGAGGCATACAGAGACTGGGCCGGCTCCAGTGGCATCCGGAGATGGACCCGCTCCAGCCGGGTTCTGCTTGTGAGGATTGGGATATTCAAGCAGCGCTGTGGACAACAACCTCCTTATTGATTTACATAACACTCTACACATGCTGTATCTGCATCACACAATTGTCACCCAAATGAGGATGGGTTCCCTTTTGAGTCTGGTTCCTCTCAAGGTTTCTTCCTCTTACCATCTAAGGGAGTTTTTCCTTGCCACAGTCGCCTCAGTCACCTCAGGCTTGCTCACTTGGGATAACATCTAGGACTGTCTGTCTGTTTGTCTGTTTATATGTTTGTTGTTTTCTTATGTCGTTTCTCCTGTAAAGCTGCTTTGACAAAATGGTCTTTGTTAAAAGCCCTATACAAAAATAAATTGAATTGAATTGAATTGAACTCTCTTCTCACTAATTTGTCCTTGATGTCATAATAAAGGTTCGTTTAAACCTCTCTCTCTCTCTCTCTCTCTCTCTCTATGTTATTGGTTTTTGGGGCTTTTCTCTTTTGTTGCAATCCAAATCCTCACAGAAATGTATGTGTGTCTTTTTAACAGAACGATTATTCCTGTGTGTCACAACAGAAATGCCTCGCATCTAAACACTGCTCAGACCAACTGGATGGAGTGATTTCGTCATGTTTTCTGTGTTTAAAGCTCCACACACACACACACACACACACACACACCCTAGCTAGTTCTGTAGGTATTGATAGTTTTGTAGGCTGATGACTCATATCTCTCCTGGACATCACACTCACATTCAAAATAAAGCTGAAATCAAACACCACTTGACAACAAGCACTTCAGCCTGTGTGAAACCTCACTGTGGTGTTAAACTAATCCCCCATCAAATGACACGTTTCTTACCGAGTGTTGTTTGACTTTTGATCCGTTTTGAATTGTCAGTGCAAATCTCTATGAAATATCTGCGCTAGTCAGAAACACACCATGCTGAGAAGAAACAAGCAGCACAAGCTACAATCAGCCCAGGGTTCAGCTGCAGCTACAGCGGCTCTAACAGAGCATACGGCAGCGTGTTCTTACTTTACTCTCATTAACATTCAAATCGTTTACCCCCCTCTGCACACAACACACACACAATTATTGCACAAAACACACACATTTACACTCATTACAATACACTCTTTAACTCATCAAAATACACACACCATTCTGGTCAACTTTGATGCAGAAAAGTGTACTCTTCTCTCTTTTCTCATGCTCCACCCACTCTCCTCTCACTTCACATTCTCTCTTTTCTCATGCTCCACCCACTCTCCTCTCACTTCACATTCTCTCTTTTCTCATGCTCCACCCACTCTCCTCTCACTTCACATTCTCTCTTTTCTCATGCTCCACCCACTCTCCTCTCACTTCAACCTTCTCTCATCTCTCGTGCTCCACCCACTCTCCTCTCACTTCACCCTTCTCTGTTCTCTCAGGCTCCGCCCACTCTCCTCTCACTTTAATACATTAGTTTGTATTAAAGATCAGAAAAGTATTCACCCTGCTCCCTGTAATACCCCAAACAGACTTGCTATTTAATTTTGCTGTACAAGCTGTACAATTCAGAACGCAAATTGTTTTGGTGAGATTAGAAGCTTTATCATGTGTTTGATACTGTGTGTGTGTGTGTGTGTGTGTGTGTGAGTTGCCTGTGTGCTCGTGCTACAGCTCTGCTACCTTGGATGACGCTCATGATGGCGTTCCACAGAAATAGATAGTGGTGTGAGTGAGGATCCAATCCTATTGATGGTTTCATCCTGCATACATGCCATATTAAAGATCTTTAAATCTATATAGATAAATAAAGACACAAAGACCTACATGTGCCTGTTTATAAACTAATGTACACTGATCAGGCATAACATTATGACCAGTGAGAGGTGAAGTGAATAAGACTGATGATCATGGCACCTGTTAGTGGGTGGGATATATTAGGCAGCAAGTGAACATTTTGTCCTCAAAGTTGATGTGTTAGAAGCAGGAAAAATGGACAAGCGTAAGGATTTGAACGAGTTTGAGGAACTTTCAACTTTTTCTCCTTCCCAGAAGAGTTGAAGCTGTTATAGCTGCAAAGGGCTGGCCAACTCCATATTACATTCATGTGCATGTAAAGGCAGACGTCCCAAAACCTTTGGCAATATAGTGTATGTCAATGCTAATGCTAAGGAACTATGCTCACGAATCTTTCCCATTTTTAAACAGTCCAGCATAATGTGTAATAATGATACACATTTATTCAGATATCCAAGATACACAGATTTTAAGGGTAATACCTACAGGAACGATATGATATGACCGAGACGTGACCGCTACACTGGCTAACTGGCTATTACTACAGCTTATTTCGAATACAGATGTGGTGTGTGTACCTGGTGGGGTCCATCAAAAAAAAAAAAAATTACACCACACACATGAGAAATGAGCAAAAACATTGTGGGGACCACAATTTGAGTCCCCACAAGGATTAAAGATTTTGGTCCTCACAGTGCTTGTGCTAACATTCCATGGTCCACACAATGTATTATAAACAAACACACACACACACACACAAATATTGCCGTGATGTGGTCATGTTTCCTGGACCGTAAATATAGCTTGGTGTGATAAGATAAAGCGTAAAGAGACTAATAAACTCCAGCTGCGGATGGGGAGTAAAGAGTAATGAAGCATTATGTGAGGATAGAAAAAGGCAATCGTGAGACACAGAGGGGAGACGCTGGGCGAACGTGTCTGTCGCCCGCTGATAACATCCCTGTCGTCTTTTGATGAGGACAATGAGGCTCTAAAATGAATCTCACCTTCAGGTACCAAATGGACAACACACACAAACACACACACACACACACACACAGAACAACAGAAAACAAGCCTAACAGTATTGATACAGTTGATTTTTTTAACCGATTAAAATGCAAAGCCAAATTTATAACATAATAGATCTTTTCTTTTCGCATTACAGAAAAGCACTGGCATTATTAGAGGTTATAATAAAGAGCTGTTATGTAGCTATGTAACTAACCCCAGAAATATAAGGTTACAAATAGTATTGTAATGTACAGTATTCGAGAAAAGTGCCTTGGGTACTTCAGCATTTCGTTGAAATTACAACCATTTTTTAAAAAAATCTCATTTCATATTTCCCTCCAGAATTAATGCAAAGTACATCAGTTTTGTGAAGCAACAGAAATTGGCACATCTGACCTGCAAAAATCTTCTCCAGCCAAGTGTTAGTGTCTGTATCTAAAAATGCTAAATTTATGCTGATGTTAAATGGTTGGCCATATTCGAAGAGTTTCCAGTCCTGACTTCCAGTGATTAGCCTTGCTCTGTTTCTCCAAGCATAGAGCTTCTTAATCTGCCTTCTGAGCATTCCATAAATAAATAAAATAATAATAAAAAAAATGCTGTGGCATAAATCCAAGCCAACAAAAAATCATCTGAGCATCCAACCAGTCATGCTTTAGCTACACTAATGACTAGAAAGTATAAATCCCAGGAGGTTGTGAGAAAAGGGCCCTTAACCCTTTTCTCGAGTGCCCAGCTGTGTGCATGAATTGTGTAGAATGACTGAATAATAATTGAACATATCATATGAATTTCGATATATCGGATGCAGTGTTACGAGATTAAAGGTATAGATTTAATTAAGTGTGGCATTTGGATATGGAATCTGTTTGTGTTAACTCTCAATATTGGGTCCAAATCACTGAAGTGTTATGATGCAAGCCATCATTAGGATTAGAAAGAAAACAAACCAATAAGAGAGATAGAATTAAATAACTAAATAATCTATCAGAAAAGAAAGAACACACTGGTTATTCTTTCCTTGGTGAAGTAAAACCTCTTCCCAAGAGTTTGGTGTATAGAGAAGAAGAACTGAGGGTAAGAAGGCCTTTATTACTGCCACACATACATTACAGCATAGTGGAATTCTTTTCTTCACATATCCCAGCTGAGGAAGTTGGGGTCAGAGTGCAGGAGGCAATTGCCCAACAGTGGAGCTTGGTGGTGCTGAGGCTTCATCCCCGATCTTCAGCAAAACCAGGTTCAAGTTGGAAACGCATCCTATGGACAGAAGAGACAAAGACCTACCTGTACCTGTCTATAAACTAATGTACACAGATCAGCCATAACATTATAACCAGTGAGAGGTGAAGTGAATAAGACTGATGATCTCCTCATCATGGCACCTGTTAGTGGGTGGGATATATTAGGCAGCAAACGAACATTTTGTCCTCATAGTTGATGTGTTAGAAGCAGGAAAAATGGACAAGTGTAAGGATTTGAGCGAGTTTGACGAAGGGACGAATTGTGATGGCTAGACCACTGGATCAGAGCACTTGTGGGGTGTTCCCGCTTTGCAGTGGTCAGTGTTTATCAAACATATCCTTTAAGTCCTGTAAGTACCCATGGAGGCCCCATCTCACAACTTACAGGACTTAAAGGATCTGCTGCTAATATCTTGGTGTCAGCTACCACAACACACCTTCAAGGACCTAGTGGCCCTCAACGGGTCAGGGCTGTTTTGGCAGCAAAAGGGGTCATAATGTTATGCCTGATTGGTGTATAGTGTTGTTATTTGAGGGTTATATGTCATACTTTTGAGGGTCACCGTCAGCGGGAAACAAATTCCTTGTGTGTGTCAATAAACCTGATTCTGATTCTGTAGATGTAAAGCGTACCAGCTCTTCTTATAGCGTGGCTGATGATGGGACTGCTGACGAAAGCAGCAGGATGACTTCAGAAGTGTACAGCTCAGATTCAGCCAAATGATTCAAAACCCATTAAACAGCAATACAATGACCTGAAGTGTACATCAAAAAACTACCCAAGACTGGCATGTAATCCCTCTACCGCTCACTTGAGTGAATATTCTCTATTAAAGCTGAAAGTCTACAGTTTGAGCTCATACTTACAAAGCTTACGGTTTTATGTTCTAAAAAGCATTTTAGTACTGACCCACTTCTGGGTTGACTTTTAAAGTAGGTCATTTCAAGCCGAACAAAACCCAAGTGTTAAGTGGCTTTTGGAGAAGGCTGATCCTAAAAACTGGTGGAAAGCAGCGGATGCAACATGCAGTTTGACATTTTCTGACCTTTAGCTGCATTATCAGCGACTGCAGGATCAGCAGAGCCACAGCGGGACACACTCATACACACACACACACACACTAAGACACAATGTTGGCCTGGAATAGATTCATCCTAAAAACTGTTTTATCTGACATATTTCTGTTTATTTCTATGACGTTTCAATACTGAGGAGGAGAAAACAATTCAGATCGACAAAACAGATAGATAGATAGATAGATAGATAGATAGATAGATAGATAGATAGATAGATAGATAGATAGATAGATAGATAGATAGATAGATAGATAGATGTACTGTGATGCCGCATTGTGATGTCAAGATGACTGGGTCAGAGTTTCTCCGGAACAGCAGGTCTTGTGTGGTGTTTCCCGGTATGCAGTGGTAAGAACCTACCAAAAGTGCTCCAAGGAAGAACAACCAGTGCGAAGGTCATGGAGCCCAAGTCTCACTGATGTGTGTGGCGTGAAGTCTAGTCCGTCTGGCCTGATCCCACAGAAGAGCTACTGTAGCACAAAAGCTTGCTGTGTATGGAGCTGCGTATGGAGCCTCACAGTGACCGTCTGTTGCCATACTGATGAGTACACATTAGTATGAGATTTGAGATGTGCCCATAACTTTGTAGAGAACCTAAAATGACAAATATTTACCCTAATGCTAAATAAATCCTTTAATTTGTTCCTCAAACATTACTAGCTGGAAAGCATTTGTGATGATCCTCCTGCTCATGTTGTTTTCTCAAGACACACACACAATAGCTGATTTAGCTTAGGGTTTTGACATGAAATACTTCATTTGTATTTTTGTTCAGGTTTGGAATAGTTACAGCTTGCAAACACTGATTGCAGGAACTATTAAATCTGGTTATCCTGGGAGTTGAACTCTCAACCTCCAGCTCACTTGTGCAGAACATTAAGCACTGAGCTCTAACAGCCCCATCCTCATAAATGCATTCAGAGCAAACCTGGAAATTATGCTGCTTTACAGGCAGCAAAATATCACAGCTTTTCTCGCAGAAGTTTAATAATTAGCTTTAATTAAAGCAATGCTTTCTCACAGCTTTAACAAACGGTGCTTATCTGCTACGGTAAGGTGAAGAGAGAGTGTTACTGAAATCTATGGAACATCAGCGGTGGGTCAGGTGGGTCTGAAAAGAAGGAAATAGAAAGGAATGTTCCAGATCAATTCAATCATCCTAGACTGGAATAAAAAGACAGGAAATTATGACCAGCTCTGCTTCTCTCACACTGACAGTCTGGTTTAGACATGTTCACTGAGATTGTCTCTGTACTACACACACAACATACTGCGTAAACAAGATACAGATATAATGCTAATGACAGCGTGCTCCCAGTTGTGTTTGTGTAACTATTATTTAGCTGTATTATTGCATGGGACAGTGCCAGGTTCAACTCTGAGGTCAGGCTATTACCTTCACAGGCATGTTTACCTACACAAGATTTAGCAGAAACCCTTAACTCCAACTGACATTTATCTCATTTATACAACTGAACAGAGTTAAGGGCCTTGCTTACAGGCCCAGCAGTGGCAGATTGGCAGTACTGGGAATTGAACTCGTGACCTTCTGATCAGTTGGACAGCGGCTTAACCACTGAGCTCCTACTGCCCCAGTGGGCTGCTGTTTTCTGTTGGTTTGCTCCAATTTCTTCCCAACATATGGCTGGGGCCATTATTGCAATGTCTTGATAACTGGGAGTTCCAGTATGTGCCTAACAAGAGCCACTTAGTCCTTACCACCACCAGAAAGTTTGACCCTGTTGCCCCGATTTTGTTAGTATGGAGATTTCTGGAAAGCTGTCTTGTGACAGTTAGATGTGCTAGACAAGTAAAATAATAGTAAATTGAATTGAATGGACCTTGCTTCAGTTACCTTATGATCTTGACCTGACCTGGCTTGACTCTAAGTGGTGGCCTCACACCTCCAGGCTTGGGGCATTGATTCCCATCTCTGAGTTGACATGTTCTCCCTGAGCTGGGTCTCCTCCAGGTATTCCAGTCTCCTACCCCATTCCAAGGTGTCCCTCACCTTATGCCCTGAGTTTTCCTGGAATAGGCTCCAGATTCCTTGTAATCCTGTGTCTGATATTCAATTCAATTCAATTCAAATTCAGTTTATTTGTATAGCACCTTTTACAATGGACATTGATTCAAAGCAGCTTTACAAAAGTAGAGAAACAGAGAAATTATTCATTTAAATTAATAAACTATTTTCACAACTCCCTTGAGAGGAACCAGGCTCAGAAAGGAACCCATCCTCATATTCGGCACATAAGATGGACAGAGGGCTAGATATCTGTCTCAAATGTGGCATAGTCTCAACTTAGATATTGCTGGACACAAGCTTCAGTGATATTATTCATGAAACCAAACAATTTATCAAAAACTACGACTGCAACTCAGGTCACTCTTACCCAATTGACATTTTCAACCCAGTAGCTCACACGTCGGATCTGTCACAGGGCATCCAAACAAACTTGGAGGAAAACACAAACTGTCCACTTCCACATACATCACTGTAAATACAGTTGCAGCTCATCAAATATATGACATCAAATATATGTTTTTATGGAGCTAGAGAATGGTGGTGGTAGCATTATGATAGACCACAGAAGTGTAGTCAGAGTGGATCTAGAGTGGATCTGATGTGGAAGTACTGAAGTACTGCCATTGTAGGATTTATCAGGTCACAATGGCAAGAGCGCGAGAGTACTGCATTGTTCTGCCTGCAACACTGCAGCAAAGCAACTTAACTTCATTTACTTTTCAAGAGCTCAGTAACTGAGTCTGGTTGCAGTGCCAGTGCAGTGCCAGTGGTAGAGAATCAGAGCTGCTACCTTCAGCACCGTTAAGGCTCAGTTAAAGTCAGTATTTACATCATTTTTGTTACAGCCATTTCTAATCCATGATTGAAATATCTATTCAATATTATTCAATACATTTATGATATATGGGTCTTCCCTATCCAAGATAAGAGCCTGGGGTTGCGCCACTGAAAATAGCTGCCTGGGAGCATTGCCAAGACGTCTGCTGAGTGGACAGAAACTCAGCCATAGCCATGAAGATTTTGGCAAGGAAATGAACCCAGAGAAAGACTTCACTTGCAGAAAGGGAAACCACCCTAGCAGTGCAGAACATAAGCAAGCAACCATTACACATTCCCTCACTTTCTACTGCACTTTTAATCTAGTGGTAAGAATGACCATTGACCTGTGTTCCTGATGATGATGTTTCACAGCTGAAGTAGGAATGAGGCACTAATTACCGAAGAGAAGATGTTCCATTCTTAATTAGAGGTTATCCAATTCAAACTCCTGCTCTTTAGTGATGCTCAATCATCAAACACTATAATTAGAACAAGAGGAAACAGAAGCTTGCAGAACAGGTAAAGAGAAAAATCAATGGCACAGAAACCCACTTTTTAATGGTGAGAGAGTCTTTATAAAGGACATGACCTTTCTCAATAATTCATGAGCCAGTCAAAAACGGCTTAACGGGACAAATTAACGAGTGTGTGTTCTGCATGTTGCAACATGTTGTATGTTAATCACGCAGGGTTACTCGGAGTCACATTCTACAGAACAACTGGAGAGATAAAAAGAAGGCTGGTATTTACACTCGCTGGTCATTTAATTAGATCGACCAGACAGGTACAAAGCAGGAGGGTTATAATTAGTGAAACCAGAACAGGGTTCGAGTAAAGCTTCGAAAAACTCATTCAGTCTGTTGTTCCAGCAGTGAAGTATGCTGACAAATGCAAGTGTTTACTTGTGCTTTTGGATTGGAATATTTGGGTAAAATAAACTGGATCATAAACCACATCAAAGCAGTTGTACACACACATTTTAAATATACTGTAGGCAACAGATTATTTTCACCAATGTACATTTTCCTCACTGTATTGTAATTGTTTTATTTAGATGAAAATCTATGCGTATTTTGAATATTAACCTGTAAATATTTTACCTTCAGATGTGTATAATGTAGGTAACCCAATACTTGATTAGCAAAACAAAAAAATGATGACTATCACTAATATTCTGTATCACAACCCGAACAGTTTGAACTACAGACTTACTTAAATGGGCTCGACAATTGTTGTGTCTAACCTTATCTATCTACAGGTCACAGGAGGTCTTTGAAACTCTGAAGTTCTTGTCATATATTGCTTCCTTATGCCTCTCTCCTTGTGTGTAATGTCAGTCAGGGAGTGACATCTCCCTTATACACAGAGCAGAGACAGTGTAGAGAAAGGTATGGAGAGAATATACATGGAGTTTATTTATAGAAATGTGCTAAAGAGCTGTGCTGTGGGAGGTATTTCAGTCTCACATATCCCCTTTGAAGCAAGATTAAACACACTATAGAAAGAAAATGTTTACATTTACCCTTATCCAGAGCAAATTACATTTATCTCATTTATACAATTGGGTAGTTGAGGGTCTTGATCAAGGGCTCAGCAGTGGCGGTCCTGGGATTCAAACTCAGAACCTTCTAATCAGTAGTCTAACACCTTGACCACTGAGCTACCACTTCCTTCTGATATAATAACAGATGTTATCCTTATAGGTGTGGTCTGTACCATCAAGACTCCACCCCCAAAGAAGACCACAACCACCCCATTTGGTCCACAAGTTTCATGCCAAATGCCCTTCCTGACGCACCCCTTTAATCTGTCTCATTTAATCCGGGCACTGAGAGTTAACTCTTCAGTGGCTGGGTTAGCTCCCCGCCCGGGAATCGAACCTGGGCCATGGCAATGAGAGCACAGGATCCTGACGCTGGACCACCAAAAGGCTATCAGGCTGGAGAGAGTACAAAGAGAAAACCAACTGGCTATGGGCTCAGCCGCTATGGCAGTGTTTTACAATCAGTGTCTGCAAAAGGGTCAATTAAATGAAGGTCAATTAAATTTATCAGCTGCAGTGGCTTGCAAATATATTCAAACCCCCAAGACATATTCTCTTAATAAGGACACAAATGACTTTTAATTGGTCTTCACCTGTGAACTACTAAAAAAGCCCATACCACCACTGAACAAAAACACCTCTATTGAATTGTCATTGAAGAAACCGCTGAAGGCAAGGAGTGTAAATGAAGATTAAGGAGGAATCCAGTGAAGTTAAAGATACGGTAATGGTATTTTTTAGCTTTATCCTCAAAAGTTTGCACAGAAACAAGGCAGGAACAAGCTGGTAGGAACCACAGACTTACAGCTGTTAGTACAGCGAAACCCACTGCTACTCTGAAGGCATTGATTACTTTTGCAAGCAGCATGTTTCAGTTTGTGAACTTTTATTAAAAATCAGCTGACGGATATTAAATTTAGATTTAAAGAGCATTTAAAACTGGCTACAACTCTCTGTGTAATCCAGGCGAACAGGATGATTTTGTCGAGATCAGGGTAGAGTGTACTTGTAAGCCTTTTCTGTTAAACTGTACATTTCCTCATACACACACACACACAGCTTCAAAGGTAAGAAAATAACTCATATAAATACCCTGTATACATACACAGTAGCAATGCTATCTAAAGAAACCTGAAGGACATGTTGCTTTTGTCACTTCACTTATGTAAACAACAACGCTGGTCATGGAAGAGTTGCAAAACAGAAACAATAGTGAATGAAAGTAGTCCATTTGTTTGTGGTAGAATTATAGGATGACACATTTGCAGAGACTCTTGTGCTTTCTCTTATTAATTGCTGTGGTTGAGGGAATAAATGCAGTTTTCTTAGTACATCACTTCTCTGTGTTATGAATTGTGTCAACCAAACCCCGAAAACGAAGCCCCACCCTTATCCCAAACACCTAACAAACACACCCCCACCACTTATTCACTTATTCAACTAAATGCTACATTTGCCCTAGCCTAGCTATGGGGTTCAAACCAAGCTAACAATAATGTCCTTTTCCCTAACCTTCTTATAATGTAAGCAGCACACAAATCTTATCAATAACGATGACCACCTGCCTAATATAGTGTTGCTCCCCATTTTGCCACCAAAACAGCCCTGACCCATAATGCACTGTGTATTCTGACACCTTTGTATCAGGACCAGCATTAACATCTTCAGCAATTTGAGCAACAGTAACTCATCTGTTGGATTGGATCACACGGGCCAGCCTTCTCTCCCCAAGTCAATGAGCCTTGGCTGCCCATGACCCTGTGCCCAGTCCACCACTGTTCCTTCCTTGGACCACTTTTGATAGATACTGACCACTGCAGACCGGGAACACCCCACAAGAGCTGCTGTTTTGGAGATGCTCTGATCCAGTGGTCTAGCCATCACAATTTGGCCCTTCGTCAAACTCAAAGCTCAAATCCTTACACTTGCCTATTTTTCACATCATCTTTGAGGAACACTTGCTGCCTAATATATCCCACCCACTAACAGGTGCCACAATGAGGAGATAATCAGTGTTATTCACTTCACCTTTCACTGCTCAGAATGTTATGCCTGATCGGTGTATATATATTTATATTTATGGCATTTGGCAGACACCCTTATCCAGAGTGACATATTTTATCTCATTTTACACAACTGAGGGTTAAGGACCTTGCTCAGGGACCCAGCAGTTGCAGCTTGGTGGATCTGGGATTTGAACTTGCAACCTTCTAATCAATATGATCAATGTGGATAAGGTTCTTAAGTCAAGTCAAGTCAAGTCAAGAAGCTTTTATTGTCATTTCAACCACATATAGCTGACGCACTACATAGTGAAATGAAACAACATTTCTCCAGGACTCTGGTGCTACATAAACAATTACAAACACAGAAACAACAACGCAGAGCTAGGACAGAAGTTTGTCCTAGCCACATAAAGTGTAAAGTGTGCAACTAGACAAGATAGACAAAAGAGTGCAGAAACAGGAAGTACAAAAAAAAAACACAAGACAGGACACATAGCACCAAAGAAGAACATGTGCATATATGGCCCGAATGCTCCAGTACCTCTTTCCAGATGGCAGAAGGGTGAAGAGTGTGTGTGAGGGGTGTGTGGGGTTATCCACAATGCTGTTGGCTTTGTGGATGGAGAGTGTGGAGTAAATGTCCATAATAGAGGGAAAAGAAACTCCAATGATCTTCTCAGCTGTCCTCACTATCTGCTGCAGGGTCTTGCGATCCAAGACGGTGCAATTCCCAAACCCAGCAGTGATGCAGCTGCTCAGGACGTGCTCGATGGTCCCTCTGTAGAACACAGTCAGTGTGGGGGGAGGGAGATGGGCATTCCTCAGCCTCTGCAGGAAATAGAGGCACTGCTGGGCTTCTTGCTGATGGAGCTGGTGTTGAGTGACCAGGTGAGGTTCTCCGCCAAGTTCTAAAACAAGTAATCTCCACAGAGTATCCGCTGATGAACAGCGGAGAATGGCCACTGTGTGCTCTCCTAAAGTCAACAACCATCTCTTTAGTCTCTTTAGACCAGGCTGTTAGTTGCTGCACCTCCTCTCTTTAAGCTGACTCGTGGTTCTATTAGTCTTCTCAGTTGTTGATCAGGGTACAGGCCCCAGCACCACCAAACTGCCGCTGTTAGTCCTTAACCCAGGGTGAAGCATCATGGCTGACCCCAACCTCCGAAGCTGGGCTATGCAAAGAAAGAATTTGACTGTGCTGTCAAACAGCAACACATAAACATGTCTTGATCATGGATGCCTGTAGATAATAGCATCATTCACTCCCAGAAAGAAAGGTACAAAACTGTACCTTTTAAGGTACAAGTGGTCATCACTAGGGTGGTACCCTGAAGGGTACAATTTTGTACCTCTAGTTGTACCTTTATAACTCGTTTTGGGAACATATTTCCCAAAAAACATAATACCCTAAGGGCCTATTGTGTACCTTTAAAGGTACCATTATATTTTTTGTTCCCCTAGGAACAAAATTGTACCTCAGCAGTACCTTTTTTTCTGACAGTGTTGTTCACTTCCTGTTTTCCACTCTGCATCTTAACCGAACCTTTCTTCCATCTGTATTCGATCTTCCCTGCTTTGCGTTGTTCATTATTCAACACAGGAAACTTTTCTGCTTCGCAACAGATGAAGAAAGGAACAAAAAAAAAACACAAACCATGCCATCGTGATCGATTTTTCCTCTGATAAAGGGCAGAGAGAAAGGCTAAATCACACGCAGGGCTTCAAAGAGCACCACTCCTCACACTGGAGTTGAGTGTGTGTGTATGTGTGTGTGTGTGTGTATGTGTGTGTGTGTGTTTGTAGTCCTCTACAAAAAAAACACATAATGCGCTGTGTACACACCCAGTAATTTCCACATCTAGAAGGAAAAAGGTATTTAGCAGCATAGCTAGTGAAGTGACAGAAACTGAAAACTGAGTCCTCCCTGATGCTGTCATGGAAAAGCAGGACGCTAAGATCAGAGACCGGTGAAGGACAGTGATGTAAACCTGAACATGTAAAACTCAATCAATCAATGAAGGTTTAATTAGTCTTTCTAATGAATATCTTTACATACTCTCAGCAGCACAAGCAGGATATGACCGTCATTCTTGTCTGAAGTCACAGAATTATCATGAATAACCGTATCAAGCTTGATAAATGAGGCCCGATGGGAGGAACCAGATTCAAAACATCCTCATCTGAGTAACACCAGGTAATTAAAGGCTCAACTAGTGCTGTATTGTTGCATTAAAAACATATAACATCCAGAGGCGGCATCTTTGATCCCAAGCTAACGCTGCTGAACAAACTCACCTCTCAAGTGATCAGGGATTTACAGAGTAAGAATACAGTAAAAGAAAAATTCTCTGTCTTTGTTCAGCTTGGTTAGCACCACTACAATTCAAAAGATTTATTTATAAAATTTATTCAAAGCCAAGAAGACAGCATCATACTGCCACTGACATCACACTTATATGATTATATTTCTGTCTTGTGCTAGTCACCAAGTCATTAGCATGAAGTTTTAAAGTGATTTAATTAAGAGTCTGAGAGAATTGTGACTTCATAAACTGAACAAAACTGATGTACACCATTGTATTGTCTTTAATTATTTCTCTTTCATTCATCTCCTTCTTGACGTGTTAGGAACTGTCCTTCTGTTAGCAGGTAATTACTAGCTTCCGCACAGAGCAGAGTCTCATGATACCTGTTTACAGATGGTGAGGTGCACAGAAAAATATACAGGCTTGAAATATGCCACGAATACAGAATTACAGACTGAGCAATCTGTTCATAAAAATCCTTTTGAATGCTAGTGGCGTTGAAAGCATGAGTTTCAAGCAGGAACTGAACTGGACGCAGGTATGTAGAGTAAATACAGGGTGTGTAAATGCAGATGTAAATAATGATCATGAATATGATCATCTGTGATATTAACAAAATATATAGTGACCTCTAGCTTTATGTGAACGCAGCAGATTTTGTTTTTTAGCACCAGAAGCACAGAAGTCAAAAATATGCAGTATTGATATCTACTTTGATTTTTGGGCCCCTGACAAATTTCTACTCCAGGTGTGAATCCAACTTTTTTGTTGCTTTTTCTCACTGCAACAATTTTATCCACATTATTATTATTAATAGGTGTAATTAGGGTTGGGTACCAAACTCGTCACTTTTAAGGGTACAGACCGAATTTGATTCACATTAAAACAAATTTTGGTACCTTAGAATGCATCTGGGCACCGCGCGAGAGTACACTGGAGAAAGAAAGAGAGAGCATCACCATGTGACACGACTTCACTCCTACAACTTGCTCAAACATAATAACCAAAAACATTCACAACTGTGGTTGCTTTTTACAAAATTAGATGCAGACAATGCTATTTGCAATATTTGTAATTCTAAATGCAAGGTTGGACATGGCGACACATCTAACCTCAGGAATCAACTAAATCAAACCCAATATAGATTAAAAAGCTCAAGAGTGGACTGTATTTGGCAGCCTGATCTCCCGCAGCAAAATAGCAAAAGTAGCATAAAGCGTCCAACCACTTCACAGTTGGCAAACCTGAGAGACTTGTGAGGGTGGTAAGGCGACAGCATTCAAACATCCCAGTACACCAAACACTCTATGCCCATGAACCTTCCAGATCTGCTCCTTTACCTAAGAAAAAATATACATAGAAAGCTTGACTAAACAAATGTGTCTTCAGCCTGGACTTAAACACTGAGACTGTGTCTGAATCCCCAACACTAATTGGAAGGCTGTTCCATAACTGTGGGGCTTTCAAAGGAAAAGTTCTGCCCCCTGAAAAGCCTGTAGCCTTTGCTACTTGAGGTACCAAATATCCTGCACCTTTTGATCAGAGTAGGCGTGGTGGATCATAAATAACCAAAAGATCGCTCAGGTACTGTGGCACAAGACCATTCAGTGTTTTATAAGTCAATAACAGTGTTTTATAATCAATGCGAAATTTGACTGGGAGCCGATGCAGTGTGGATAAGATAGGAGTAATGTGTTCATATCTTTGTAAAGTTAATGGATTGAAATTCCATGCCATGCTATTTATGTTAAACAAACAGTAACTAAATAAAATAAATAACAAAATGTTGACAATGAGAGGTTTGGACTTATTTTTTTCACTGAAATAAATGTTTGTGTTATTACACAGAGTGGAAAGTACTGAAAAAGGTTACGTTGGGTACCGGTACCAAATTACAGGTACTTTACTGGTAAAAAGATGACAGTTGTTCCCAACCCTAAGCATAATAATTATTGCATATTCAATAAGAAACAATAAAAAACTCAAATGATGCATTTATAACTACATAGAAATAACTATATAGAAAGCATAACTAATGAAAACCATTGTGCTCTCGCTCTCTCCCTCTCTCTATCTATCTACCTCTCTCTCACACACACACACACCTTCAGCCAGTTGACTTCCCTATCCCCCGATGTAATCGAAAGGATTCTCCAATTCAATAAAATGAACCAAATCCAAAGAACGATTCCCTCACAACTCAGACATCACTGCAATACTCCTCTCATCAACTCACCCGGGATAATTAAAGCGGATTAATAAGATTACAATCGATTCCTCACAGGAAGCTGTTCCAAGGCTTCAGAAAGCTTAAACATCTCTACACAAGCGATGACTGGACTAGTTTTAATTGTGCTTTTCCATCTTACTAAAGCTCAAATCTCGATCGAACAGAAAAATATACATTCTTGGATAATTGTGTTCCAACTTCCAAGGATAAAGACTAGGGTGAATACAATGAAAGAATTTAATCTTGATTTTATCCTTATTTTATCTTAATTATAACAAACAATCAGATTTATTCTGACAGCTTCATACAAAATAGGGAAAATCTTCCACTCTCTCATCTTTCGAATCCCAACTGTGATGTGCTGCATTTTGGACTAAACTGCATGAGTCTTAATGGGAGACACACACATTAATCAAAAAAATTCAGAAATCCTGCTAATTCATCATCAGAAACAATGCTGTAGCTACCCATTTGGGTTGATAAGCTAACTGCTGTGTCGTGCGGATGAACGCTCCTGGCTCAACCTCAGTAAAAGACTCTTATCTTTTGTCTTTCTAGAACTTCATCTAATTTGAAAACTCTTCAGTAACCACCCTGCTCAGAATCGTGGTGAGTCAGGAGCCTACTTCATGCCTAAAAGCTTTTATGTCATGGATGGCTTGGTTAAAATTGATTTGTTTATACCTTGTGCCATGCGTCTTTGTTTATGTTTTGTGTTCTCACGTCTTTGCCTCACCTGATCCTTAGCCCGTTCCCGCCTCTGCACACCTGCCCCTATAGTTTCACTAATTACCTCCCTGATTTATACCAGTTGTCTTGGGTGTGTTGTTGCCGAGACCTCGTCATCGTGTGCTGGTGTTCTCCGTTTTATGTCGTTGGTTTTAGTATCTTGTACTGTATTTTAGTTCCTAGTTCTGCCCTAATGTTTTCCGGCATCTGATTCCAATAACTAACAGAAACTGAACAATCATATGTGTGTACAAGATATCCACCAAACCTTGAGTACTGTATTAAGGATATTAGAAACTGGCTCCTTCTTCATACAGCCATCATCCAGCATGCATGGAACAGAGAGGGATAAAAGCCTTGCTCAAGGGTCAATCAGTGGCTTCTTTGTAGCACTGGAATTGAACTGTGAACTGGTTTGAATTCACAATCTACTGATTGGTAGCCCAGCGCTTTAGCCACTGAGCCACCACTACCCCCGAAAAACCCTGAGGCATCCTCCTCCTGTTCCTCCTGGAGATTTCAATTTATTTTTCAGTTGAATTTATTAGTATAGCGCTTTTAACAATGGACATTGTCTCAAAGCAGCTTTACAGAAGTGTTTATAGGTAACATTTATCTCTAATGAGAAGCCTGAGGCGACAGTGGTGAGGAAAAACTCCCTGAGGTGATATGAAGAAGAAACCTTAAGAGGAACCAGGCTCAGAAGGGAACCTCATCCTCATTTGGGTGACACTGGACAGTACATAATGTCCTTCCTACAACAGCAACCAAGAGCTCTTGTGGAACTACTAGGTCACTGTAGTTTCTGAGGTCATTATAGACTTAGCTCTAATTCCTTCCTGTTGAAAGCTGACTGATGCAACGGCAGTTCAGGGAGGGTGTGACGGTCTCCAAGTGGTTCTATCTACAGCAGCCCCCTAGGTCACAGGCTGTCCTCACAGATCTATCCTCAGCAGCAGTGAGCACCACCAAGCCACGAGACTCCAACCAGGGCTAGAGCATCTGGACGGATCAGGCATGTCCGGAAAGAAGAAGTGGTCACTATGGAGTAGGACATATTGCTCGACATGGGTGCTACATGTAGCCTGTCTGATTATGAAGCACATCGTGTACAGCAGAGAAAGATGTTGGTGTGATTGTTGATGCTGGTTTCAAATTTGAAACTCAAGCAGATAACTAATTTGACATCATTCCATGTTAAAGAACTTTTCTTTACAGATACAGATTTTGGGGTTTTTGAGGATACAGAGCGGCTATGTCTCCTACTTAATGATATACTGCACAGAAGCCTGATAAAACGCCGACTTTTTCACTCACTCTCAGAGATGTGTTCTGGGTGATTACTCACTGCTCTTGATCTCATTTACATTCATGCAGCAATAATTTCATGATTACTTCTCAGTCATCTCTCTCCATCTCTGCTGTTGTGCTGTATATTTCTCATGCATGATGGCTTGAATATAGAGCATGTGAGTGAGGAATGTGCGGTTCAGGTTATAAATAAAGTAAACGGGTGAGATTTAATTTTCTACCCGATCGGCTCGAAATTGAAAAGTGGCTTTATTTAGTCCTGCTTTCGCATACATGCATTTTATGGTGACACTTTATCCGCATCTGATGTACTAGGACTGGGATGGGAGATGAATACTCATCCCATTAGCAGCATTATCTGTGAAAATATTTAATCATTTTTTAATAGCTCCTGTGCTGACGATCTGGCTGATGAACTCAGTCAACATGTTATATACATTTTATACTGCGAGATTTTATGCTAGGCAGCTAAACGTAACTCAATGGATCAACCTCCGTCAATCGACAAATCAATGTTTTTGTGATTAGAAAACTTTTAGCTAGCAATCTCAACTAATTGAATATTGAATAAAATGTTATAGCAGGAACCTTTAAGTCAAGAGTGAGATTTTAAGCTAGAGTTATAAGTGTGAGAGTGTTAAAAAAAAATCTCTTCATTTTATGACCCCACCAAGGATTTTTAGGGCTGCATTTTCATGAGAACATTTTATTTTGATCATCACTGAGCTAAGTGACGATAGACATAGCCATACAGCTGTACTGCTGTAAGATCTAAAATAGTGGCCTGAAGCAACTGGGCAACAGTGCTATAGATGGTGAACAGGAACATATGGTGGATTCCTGCTGTGACTCTTCAGTGCCAAGGTGACATTGGAGGCATGAGACAGTGTGTGTGTGTGTGTGTGTGTGTGTGTGTGTGTTTACCCTAGCAGCATTAATCAATACCCAGGTGCCCAGAGAACAATCCTGTGAGACCTTCCATGTCCTAAAAACCAGGACATCTCTGCAGTGTTGTCTCCTCCCCTCTATATTATAATTAACAAGCCTTCTGCTTTAGGAAATGACCTATGGATCAAAGGTTTGTGCTATCCATCCATCCATCCATCCATCCAGAGGTTTTCATGTACTATCCATCCATCCATCCATCCATCCAGAGGTTTTCATGTACTATTCATCCATACATCCATACATCCATTTCTGTACACTTGGTCAAGAGGCCCTGGAGTCTATTATGGGAGTCGGGGCATTAGGTCCCCCTAGACAAGGTAACAACCCATCACAGGACACACACACACACACACACTACAGACAGTATAGAGATACCAATCAGCCTAAAATGTCTTAGGACATGGGAAGGAAACCAAAGAACCCAGAGGAAACCCCCCTCTGCAAAAGTAGAACATGGGATACATGCAAACTCACTTCATCAAATCATCAAATCAAATCATCAAACACTATTTCAATTATTTTCATAAATATTAGATCTTAAATATTAGGTCTACATTCATGTGTTCCACATTTTATTATCTAAGTATGTGATGAGCTCTTCTAGTCTTCTTTTTCCTCAATAGAAATGACAGATGAGCCAAATGACATGTAAATCTAGAAGTGACAGCCTGGAAGCCCCTCCCACTTCCCCTCAATCTCGCATGGAGAATGGAGAATGTGTTGAGTGCATTAATGACAAATAAAATCTACTAATGTCTGTCTGTTCAAATGAATCTGCTCACGTGCTTGACACTAACATGCCAGACTAACTGAGATGGGAAAAACAAGCATATATAACAGTCCCAGAGCAGTGCTAAGCTAATGTTTCATTTCTGGAAAGTCCTTTGGTGTACAAGTGAGTTTGAAGGTTATACACTAAAGGGGAGGATTGAACATTCACCTCATTAATGTTAATGGAGAGGTCTGGAAGCACAGCACCTAATGACCGCATTAAATCTGATATATTTAGTGGGGCCCTGGGTGGAGTTCAGAACAGGTGTCAGCCTCAAGAAAGGGCAAAACACTTCACTCTGAAATTCTTTCTGAACATCAAAAGTGTAGACACACCTGAGGCACAACTGGGCTGGAGCATGCTGTTGCAGTGATGAGCAACAACACAGAGCTACAGAGCCGACGCTGGAATGGAGTCAGTAAGGGCTAATGTCCCACAACTTCAACATGATTACATGGTTTTCATGGTATACTGATGTCACATGCAGCTAGTTTGCTAATCAGGAAGACTTACACAATACCATTTTGGATCTTTGTTAATTTCTTAATATGCTACCATTTATAGCTTCTGGCAAGTAGCATTCAATTTCATTTTATTTTTATCCCTCCATCCATCCATCCATCCATCCATCCATCCATCCATCCATCCATCCATCTATCCATCCATCTACCCATAGGTTTTCATGTACTATCCATCCATCCAGAGGTTTTCATGTACTATCCATCCATCCATCCATCCAGTGGTTTTCATTTACTAGCCATCCATCCATTTATTCATCCAGAGGTTTTTATGTACTATCCATCCATC